>NW_007738005.1:0-22221 GCF_000696425.1 Galeopterus variegatus
GGAGCGCTGCTGCGCTCCCAGCGCTGCACTCTCCCGAGTGCGCCACGGGCTCGGCCCTAACCTAGATCTTCTTGATTCTTCTTTCAGGAAGTCAGACCTGTGGCCTGAATTGCTTCACTCCAAATTCAGGACCCTACCCTACAGGATATTTTTCCAGAATTCATTTGGAGTAGATGTTTATTTTCCTTACCCTTTAAAAAAATCTCTAATTAGGGCCGGCCCGGTGGCGCACTGGATAAGTGCGCCGCTTGGGAAGCGCGGCGGCGNCCGGTCCGGTACGGGCGCGACACTGAGGGTTGCGATCCATTGCCGGTCACGAAAAAAAGACCAAAAAAAAAAAAATCTCTAATTAACCAAAAGCCTTGGCCTCAAGGTAAGAACAAGGGTTCTAGAATTAGGCCACTCGACTTCCAATTCTGGCTCTTCCATACACTGATTGTGTAACCTTGAGCTTGTTTAAAAGCCCTGTGGCTCTGTTTCCTTATCTATAAAATGGATGGAATAATAGTATCTCATTAGGATTAAATGAGCTAATTCACTTTAGAACAGTGCCTGGCACACACAATAAACATTTAATAAAAATATCAGCTATAATATTTTATTGTTTTATTAGTGTTTGGCTGCCAAAATATGAATCAATATTTTCCCAGTATTTTCTTTTTTATTCCTTACTAGCTCTGTGACTTCAGATACCTTTTAATTACAAGTCACTAGAAAAGAAACTCCAAAAAGCTCCATTTTTTGGTATTAAAGATCATACCTATCCAAATTGAGAATTATTTTAAAACTGCATTGTAGTTTATAATCACATCAAGTAATTAGAATTAATGCTTAGAAAAAAAAAATTCTTAGCCCAATGACTTCTGTAAAAAGAGAGAAAGAAAAAGAGAAGGGAAGGAGAGAGGGGGGGGAGAAAGGAAGAACTAAAGCATTCTCTCTGTCCTCAGTGGGCTATCGAGGAAGGCATATCAGATCTGCCATGACTTGTGGAAAGCCTTTTCTAAGTCTTAAAGATGAGTAGGAGTTAACCTGCAAGGGTGGATCTCATTAGGGAGAGCAGTCTACACTTTTAAGGAGACGGCATTTGAAACAAACTGGAAGGGTAGACAGGAATTAGATATAGATGCTGATTCGGTAAGGGAGAGTAGGTGTAAACAAAATCATGATCAAGAAAAAAGAAGTTGAAAAACAATGTGTAGTTGGTAACTGGTATGTAGTCTAGATCCTCAAAGTGAGGTCTGTGGGACCAGCACTGTCAGCATCATTTGGGAGTCTGTTAGGCTTACCCCTGACCTACTGAATCAGAATGCACATTGGAAGATTCTCCAGGTAATAAATACACACATTAAACTTTAAGAAGCACTGCTCTAGAACATATCACTGGTTGTTAAACTTGGTTGAACAATGGAATCATCTACAGGTTTTAAAATTTTTGATTCTGGGGCCGGCCCCATGGCTCACTCCGCAGAGTGTGGTGCTGGTAGCGCCAAGGCCGCAGGTTCAGATCCTATATAGGGATGGCCGGTGCACTCACTGGCTGAGCGTGATGCAGACCACACTGTGCTGAGGGTTGCAATCCCCTTACCGGTCAGAATAAAAAAAAAAAATTTTTTTTTGAATCTGGGCCCCATCCTGAGAAATTCTGGATAAACTGGTATGGAATGTGGCCTGGACACTTGGATTTTTTAAATCTTCCCAGATAATTCTAATGTGTGATCAAGTTTGAGAGCCACTGGAGATTGCAAAACAAAGCTTTTCAGTGGAGAGTAGTGGTACCACACTGTGCCGAGGGTTGCAATCCCCTTACCGGTCAGAATAAAAAAAAAAAATTTTTTTTTGAATCTGGGCCCCATCCTGAGAAATTCTGGATAAACTGGTATGGAATGTGGCCTGGACACTTGGATTTTTTAAATCTTCCCAGATAATTCTAATGTGTGATCAAGTTTGAGAGCCACTGGAGATTGCAAAACAAAGCTTTTCAGTGGAGAGTAGTGGTAGTGGAAATTAAGCCTAAAAAGGTTCTTAAACTCTCACCCAAATCATAAATGGACATAACAGCATTTTTTTTATAGAAATATATCCACTATATCTAGAAAGATAATGTTTGTTTGCACTGAGGTGAGAAGAGGAAGTCCTTGGATCTCATTACAAAATTAACCTAGGAAGTTAGATTGGTTTTTAGAAGAGAGAAAGATTCAACTGGGTTGTAGTGACAATCACACATCTATGTAAATTTACTAAAAGTTATCAAACCGTATTTATAACAGATGAAGTATGGTATATCAATTATATATCAATTAAGCTATAAAAAGTAGGGGAAAAGAAGTTTAATCAAAATTACTGAGGATTCTGCTTAAGAAAACAGACAGTGAGAGCACTGTGGTACATTATCATAAAACCATCTAAGAAGCCTGGTGCCTGGAAGATTAGGATTAAATGGTAAAAACAGAAGTGAGAAAATCCTGATCATCTTACTCTGATTTACCCACCCTCTGCACAACATGTGTCCAAATGAGTCACCTTCCTTCTTTGGAACCTCTGCAGAGTCACTGGGGGAGGGAGGGGGTGTTGAAATCACCCAGAGGGAATTGATACTTTGATGTTCTTGGCATTAGTGACCTGGGGCATGGAGGTCAGTAGCACTTTTAATACAAAAAAGGAAGCCAGAACCCATACTGGGACAGACAGAGGAAGTGCTGTATTAACATGTTTGCATAAGCCAAGGTGTTCTAGGTGATCCATCTAAAGAGAAAGAAACTTGTCTGGGGTAAGTAAACAATCTCAAGCTCACTGGGAACACTCTGGGGCCCCAACAGAAGCAGAATTCTAAAGTTTCTCCTAGATGTGCAAAAACAGTCCATTGCTTATATATGAGTGAACAGGATTGTTCCTAAAATGGTTCTTGCCTTACTCAAGATGTCTATAAGGGATATTTCTTGTTCTGAGGCAGGCATTTAAGTTTGTCAGCTTTTCACACTGAATGAGGGAAAAGGCCTACATGTAGGAATAACTTTGCTTTATAGAGAAGGAATTCATACCAAGAACAATACTACACAAAAGTATAAAAACCTCTGCCAAAGAATGTTGATTTTACTTTGACAAATTAAGTCTGGCTATACAATACTGATGCTTTATACAGGAATCATCCAGAAAGATCATACATTCTCAGTGGAGCCTCCATTAAAAAGCTCAAATAAAATTAATTTACCCTATCATCATAACTGACACAGGCAGGAGAAGGGAAAGTATTCCTTGTAAGGCTAGAAGTTAGTCTTTAATTTTAACTTGCATAGGGAAAAGCAATTTCATAGCAATGAAAGTGTTCCCCCTTTTTGGGAGATTAGTTGGATTTTGGAGGGTAATGGACTTATTATAAAACATACAGAAATGACTGAGATGTTCTATCCAAACTCTGTATCCTTGGCCTTTTGTGCCTAGGAAAGCCCAAGACCTTTACATTTTGATGTTGATGGAAATCTCAGATCACTTCTCAGCCACCTCATTTTACAGATGACAAGACTAAGCCCAACAGGCTGCACAGGGCTTTCCTGAGTAGCTGAGTAACCTGAGCTTCAGAGACAGAACTAGAAGGGGGTCTTTTCAACACAATCTCTAAAACCACAGATACAGTCAACAAGGCTCTGGAGGTCACGGGGTCACCTAGATAAGATCACTGCCTTCTTTTTTCTTTTTATTATTTATTAAGAATATTCTTGAGATACAAATCTAATTCTCTCCCCTTGTGCCCATGATGTGAGGGCCAGATTCATACTGGGGGCATACCCATTGCCAGAAATTACTTTTGTACCCCATGTCCCCACCCAATTATCCCCCAACCTCCCTCCCCCTCTTCCCCCAACTCCACTTTGTAGCCCTAGGAATGTTCCATCCCTCTGTAAGACCAACATACTACTGTGGTCTTTCTTTCCTTCCTTCCTTTCTCTCTTAGCTCCCACATATGAGTGAGCACATGTGGTATTTATCCCTCTTTGCTTTGCTTATTTCACCCAACATAAGTTTCTCCAGGTTCATCCATGTTGTTGCAAATGGGAGTATTTCATTCTTTTCTATGGCAGAGTATTATTCCATAGTGTATATATAACACAGTTTCCTTATCCAATCATCCATCGATAGACATTCAGGTTGGTTCCATATCTTGGCTACTGTAAACAGAGCTGCAATGAACATGGGAGTGTAGGTATCTCTTCGAAGGTCACTGCCTTCTAGGAGCTCTTCAGTATACCTTAGGGCCTTGTCCTCTGAGGCGTCTAGCAGGTAGCCTCCCTCAAAAGCATCCTGTTAAACCACCCCAATAGGAAGTGAAGGACCCCCATTCTCAGGCGTTTCTGCTGAACGGCAAGTCAAGCTTAGGCAAGTTCTCTTAAAAAAAAAAAAAGAAAAGAAAGAAACCTAAACTCACTACTTACTGTCTCTCTTTCCACAGGATCATGTTTTTACTGCCAGTATTGAGAAATTCATGGAAGAAATATCAGCAGGAAGTAAAAATTCACAGAGAAGGGGGTGTGTGTTTGCTGCTTCCACACATTAATGGCATGATTTTTTTTTTATGCAAAAAGAAATGAAAAAGAAAACCACTCACATTTTAATTTAGCATGAGCCAATTTACAGAGCATGGAAATTCATTTTCATTTCCAGGACTGGCACGTGTGCACTTAGCAATGCAGTGTATATACAAGAAGCCATGCTGTTAACAGTTTATCTCAAGTAATTTGGTGTCATTTACAAAAGGAAGAATTCCTGCCACCAGATGGGACAAAAGGAATGGAATGATCAAATCATGGAGAAACACTAAAATTACTAAATCCACAACAGTTCGCCTTATTTTTCTTGGACCCAAACTGTCAGGGTATAAACACTATTTGTTTCTTTTTTAAAACATCAATAGTTTTGCTGTATATAATAACACTGTATAAATTCTAACAGAAAATAGAATAAATGTTGATAAGGCACTGCCTCTTAGACTACAAATATTACAAATGCATTTAACATAATAGGGGTCTCCAATGACTTCACCCTAGAAGAGGAGGGAGGGGTTATGGATGGGGGGACTCTTCACTGATTCTTGTATATTAGCAATTATAATGTTTGTATATGCAAAACCGCTAGCTTGATTTTAAAAAAAAAATCTTTAAAATCTGCTGCAAATTTAAATAATTCCCCAAATGAGGAATTCTGTAGTTCTGTGAAAAAAAATTTTTCTTCAAAATACTAATATTTTGATGCATGTGTATCACCTTATTTTGATTAAATCTTTTCCAATTTTGCAAACACTACAGTATACTGCAACACAGAAGATTTTATCTGTAAACATAAAGCCCTTCATCTAATATTTGTTGCTATTGCCAATTTTTCAATGAAATGACCTAAAAACAAAAAAAAAATAACCTATACAGTAGTTTCTTTTGGGGGTGGGGGGTGCTACCTGTTAGTGTTTAAAAGGGGGTAATGCTTGCCGCTTTAGAGGTGGATGGTGCTCATGAGAGGCCCCAGTCGGGGGTATTTAAAATGGATTGGACAGAAATCCTTAGTTAGTAGAATGGCAGCACGCTGTAAAATTATTACTGTATTGTGTACTGGCTATAAGATGTAGACACCTTTCAGTAAGCCAATCATTGTAACCATTCTAGCAGTGTCATATTAGGTTAATAAGGCTGCTGTGTTTTAAAGGGCATTTTTATTTGGGTTTTGGTGAAATTCTTTAATTTGTTGATTATATTCACATAAAATCAGCATTCATTGACACATAGCTCTAATGACATATGTATGAAAAACCATACACTGGATGACCTAGTCGATTATTTAAGCATAAAATAAATTGTGTTAAACTCTTCACCTATATGTGCTGTATAGTGTCCTTGTGTTCTCTGGCAAAAGGTAGTTGTCTAACCCCCTGTCATGTGAGTCCTGGTGGCACCAATTCACCCCTCCAGTCCTATTTGCACCTCTGTGGTCACTAAAGATAGGAGTCCCTAACATTCAATTCTGCCCCAAAAACTCCCAACTTATATAAATTCTTTGCATTTCATGGAAGAGCCAAGAATTAAAGATTAACTGACAAGTAATCTTTGCCCACATCTGTATGTGCTACCCCAAAACAGTGGGGAATTAGGGCCATTTTAGCCAGCATGTCAAGAGGTTGTAAACTGGCACTTCCAGAAACCATCCAGCCTGCAGTTGCTTCTAGCCCATAAAGCATTTGTTTTGTTTTTTAATTGACATTAATTATCAATGCTTACAAGTTGGGAGATTTCACATAACACAAGTTTCTAACTTCTCTTGAAAAGCAAGATTTGGCAACAATGGGCCTCATTCCCTAAAGGCAATAACCCACTGGGGCCAGGTTGTCTCTGCCCTCTCCACTCAGGTGTATGGTCTATAGGTACCACAATTCCAACCCCATTTCTTACATTTGTGTATCCTGACTAGCCTGGTAGGCAATGGAGTTTGCAACCTATATACTACATGAATTTTAAGTTCTACAGGGGCAGACACCATGGCTGTTTTAATTTTTATTCTAGCCCAGATCCTGGCATGCAGTAGTAGTCGTGGTGGTAGTAACCGTCATCACCATTGCTAAAATCAGAATGCTGACTATATGCCATTCTCTATTCTGAGTACATTCCATTTATTAACTCACTTAGTCCTCATAACTACTTTATGAGTTAGGTACTGTCTTTGATAGTAACAGTCCTTGTATAAATTAAATGAGTGTTTAGCAATGTAATATATTGCCTGTCCATTAAAGATTATTGCCAAATGGGATGAGTTGTTCCCAATAAGGATTCAATATCAATGCAGAAGATAAAGAATCTACTTTGCATAAAGAATGGGGCTAGAGTGCATTTGCAAGATGTCCAAAAAAGAATGGAGCATGTCCCTACCCTTGCATCAAAATCATCTTATGATGGGCAAACTGAGGCCCCAGAAAGATTTTTTAAAAAGTAAAAAAAAAACTTACCCAAAAAGCATCTCTGTAAAACCAGTATTAGATATCCTAACTTCCCATCTAAGAGTTTCATACTCTCAGTCCTTAACAGAAAATGTTTATCCTGAATTAAAGGCTCAATTTATGTATACTTGTCTAGATATTAAGTGGTTATGTTTATATACCTGAAAATTTGATTTTAGGAATATGTGATGGGCTAAGCTTCAGGTCAAGCAAAAGTTCATAGAATTCATTCAGAAGTAGCCCAAGTATGATAGCCAGGATTTTATCTGCATATATGTCTATATGTATATATTTATATATGTATACATGAATTGAATGAAGCATATGTTATGTATTCCTAATATAGTCTTTGGCCTGCCAGCTTATAAAAATGTATTTAAGCTTTTCCTTGTTTGACATTGCTATAAAAAAAATGAACTGTGAATTGATAAATTCCTGATATTTGCTCTGTTTTTCCATTTTATATTCCTCCAAATTCCTGAGTTGGTTAAATTAAAATGTGCTATGACTGTATTGCCAAATTATGGCAATACCCTTTTATTTCACCACTTCTAAGAGGGATCCACTTCACTGTACACATAGCAGGCAGCCTCCTTTCCTCTGTAAATAAGGACTGCTTTGGCATCCTGATGATCCACCATGTTTATTTTGGTATCCTGGGGTTCCATCAAGACTGAGGCTTTTCTCCATGGCAAATTAAAAAGAGGTTTGCTTGCCTATATTATTATGAGCAGCAGCTCACATTTGACTGTACAGCAGAGATATGTGAGAAACCCAAAAGTAAATCACAGGAATGATAACTCATCCCCTGAGTCTCTCTGAAGAAGCCAGTGATCCAAAAACTAACTTCTAATTTGGTCCATCTTGGTATTCTTGATTTGTAGAAAAGGACTTGTATTTTAAAATGTATAATTTCCGGGGCCGAGCCCGTGGCGCACTCGGGAGAGTGCGGCGCTGGGAGCACAGCAGCACTCCCGCCGCGGGTTCGGATCCTATATAGGGATGACTGGTGTGCTCACAGCACTCACTGGCTGAGCGCAGTGCGGCCGGTCACAAAAAAAAAAAAAATGTATAATTTCCTAGTCGCATGGCACTGCTTCTGGTTCATAAACTGATGATCAAATAGTCCAGAAGTCAGCATTTCCAAGATTGAGATTTAAGCCAAACTTTTCAAGAGTTCTTTTAATAACAGAGATGAAAAGCAGTGGTGTAATTAATCTACATGGTTACCTGGGTAACCATGTAAAGCATCATTAGTAATAGCTCCAATAGCGTCCACTTTAATAGAACTAAATGTAGACGGTTCCAAAGTGAGTAAAGTGAAATCTACCATTACATCTGCTATGCTCATTCACTGATAGCGATGTATAACATGTACAACTAGATGAACATGCAGTGAAGAAATTTTATTCTCTATCTTTTGGTGCTTACTGAGTTAGGGAATAAACACCCTGACGGTTGTATATCCAAGCGAACATCCTGGAACTTCTCACCAATTCCAAAGGAGTTCCATAACAAAGTTGAGATAAACATGCTCAGAGGATTCTAAAGGCCATGGTAAGAAGAACCACTATGCCACAGAAGGTACAACAGAAGCAAGAACTGTCAGGACTTTTCTTTTAGGGCCACCATAAAACTTCCTGTTGAATATCCCAGAAAAGTGTGATCTCCCTGCCAAATCTCCCACAACAGCCTCAATTACCACTTCTCTTCTACCATCCAACTCAAGCAATAACATAATTCTGAGAACTGGGATGGAATGATGACTTGCCAGCTTTTCAAAAGAGTTCTATCATGTGAAGTACACCGCCACATCCCCATACTAGACTACAGGCTCCCTGAGGGCAAAGACTTGTTCTCTCTTATATCCACAGTACGTAGAATAGTTCCTGACACCTCATAGGTGCCCTATAAATATTTGTTGAGTGCATGAATGAATGAATCAACAAACATCAGAGGGCAAGAACAGTAAATGGGAAATGTTACTCTGTGCACTATTTTCTTTACAGGCTCAACCAAGTTGGAAGGCACAGCTTTTAATTATAATGATTACATTCACCAAGGACTAACTTATGTCACTATCCTCCACTGGCACATTCCAGTTGCATGACTCCCTTGTTAGCCAAAAAGTCCTACATAATTGGGTTTGGGTGCACCAATCCTCATGAGCTAACAGCACACCAGTCATGCTGCTGAAGTGAGCATCCTTCCAATGGCCATGAGCTACAGGCCTCATCCTCATTCCTGAATAGCCACTAAAAACCAGGCAAGAGTGTGGAGAACCCATCATGAGCCCTCCTCTCTATATAAGTCAGCTTATTTGCCTCCACCTAGGTGTTGCTAAGTGCTTGCTGGATTGGTGAAGAGCCAGAAGGTCCAGAAATTATATCCTGGAGGCTCTTGGGCCACAACCAGCCTGCAAAGATGTATTTTTGTACTACACGAAGTTTGAAAAAAGATGGCCAACATTTTTTAAAAAGCAGAAGATTTTAGATGAAAATTTGGATCAAAACCAAGTTTTCTTTAAAATCTGAACACATAACTGCTGTTTCTGAAATTCCCTGGGACGACAATTACCTGAAGCAAAACTGTACCTGCCACCTTTGGACAGACAGGTGTTTTACCGTTTACAGTGGTCACTCCTCCTCCTTTCCCTATTGCCTCTAAAACCCAACCTACTTTACTCATTTATATTCCTAGTCCCTGATATGGTTGAAGAAGGAGAAGGCAGCAAAGTGATGTTGCCCTACTTAAATCTCTTTTTAGCAAGCCAAACATTATCACATTTTCATCTCGTCTCTCTCAATGCTGGTAGAGAAGGATGAAATAAAGGAGCAAGTAATTGAGAAGAGAAAGTTGGATCATGTGTTTCTCCAAACCCATCTATCCACCTCATTCAACAACACGTATTTGGTGCCTGCCACTTTTCATCTGCTCTCCTGGACAGATACATCAGTTCCCTACCCACTACCTTCAAAGTGAGGAAAACGCAAATAGCCTCCTGTGTGAATCTAAATCTAGGGATCCTCAGGAAAGGAAACCATAGAATAACTTGTAGAAACAAAACTACTGCATCACATCATAAGCACTGTACTCTGGAGAATAAGAAAAGACAATGTAGGATAGAGAGGAACAGCCCTGTTGCTGCTGAGTGTTGCGGCCGCACTTTCGTATCACAGTTGCTAGTCAGAATTAACTGGGACTGACAGAGTATTTCAATAGCAAACTTTAAAAACATTTCAAAGGTATTTACCCAACTCAATAAGAGAATACAAGCCTACCTTACTACCAAAGATTCCGGACTTAGGTGAAACCAGTTGAAACTTCTTCCATATGTCAAGTCACGCAGTATTCTGACCTCTTCACAAAGCCTCCCCTTGACACCAACCCACACTGGCAACTTGTGTAAACTAAATGAATACCCCACAACTCAGCACTCAAATCTACATCCTTGGCAGTTTCTCTGGTAGTCTCTTTGCTCTTCAAGAACTGTGTTTTCCATGGTCTCAAAAGCAGAGCTTGGTACATAGAGGGTTTGTAATAAATATTCAACTTCTCATGCCTAATCATTTACTTGTTCTTTATGGTTAAGCCTTACCAGACTCCAACTATGTTGCAATACACATTTGACAGCTCGGTCTAGGCACACACCCCACCTAATGAACCTCAGTGCTTGGGTGCAGTGAAGAGCAGAGCCAGAGCTACTTCACAGCATAGCTTGCTAACACTGCTGCTGTGGTTATGGTGCCTTGCCCAGGTACAGCCCAAAGTAAGAAGTAAATAAAAGGTATCTAAAGAAAAGCCTGCGAATCCTTAACCCAATCAAGAACATGTGGCTTTGGGGAATAAATACCACACGTACTCACTCATAAGTGGGAACTAAGAGAGAAAGAAGGAAGGAAAGAAAACCCACAATGGTACGTTGGACTTGCAGAGGGAGAGAACATACCTTGGGATACAAAGCAGAGTCGGGGGGAGGGGGAAGAGGGACAGGGAAGGAGATAGGGGACAATTGGGTGGGGGACATGGGGTACAAACACAATTGGTGGTAAGGTGCATGCTTGTCAGTATGGATATGGCCTTCACATCTTGGGCATGAGGGGTAACAATCAGCTTTGTATCTCCTGAATATTCATAACCAATTTAAAAAAGGAACACATGGAAACTTCTGGAGATGATACATATATTCAGCATCTTGGTTGTAGTAATAGTATTATGGTACAACTTGGAAATGTATCACATTTTATAAATTATAAATATTTTCAGTTATAGTATGTCAACCATACCTCAATAAAGCTGGTAAAAAAATAAAAGAGAAAAGATTGAAATCCAAAGCCCAAGAAAACAAAGGCAAGAAGCCACAAAGTGAGAGAAGGGCCTTCCTCATCCTCTGTTGGACCATATGAAGGAAAAAATAGAATAGGTGGCTTTCAAGAAAAATAAAATAACTCTAGTGGTGACAGCTGTAGCACAGTAAGTTTTAGAGTAGCTCTCATGCTTCAGGATATGACAAAACTGAATTCTCAAGTTCCACAGCTCAGAGTGGTCACACTCTCAAATGTTTACGGAGACTAGGCAGGCAATCTATATTAGGAAGAAGGGCTGCAGTAGACTGTATTGTACATTGGCTGCCTCTCTTTCAGGCTGGATTACACTTCCCAGCCCCATTGCCTTCACACTGGCACGAAACTCACTTTGGGCAATGAAATAAGAGCAGATGGTCTAAGAGCTATGCGTTTTTGTTCATGCTTCCTTTCCTCCTGCTTCAACACCAGTGGTGCTCCAGAGAGAATGCTCCCTGGTTTAGTGCTGAGGTGAAGATAATGTTGAGCAAAACCAGCCTACACACCATGAACATGCGATGTGACCAAGAAATAAACCTTTCCAGTAAGCCACTGAGATGTTTCAGGCATTTGTGGCTGTGGTATAACCCACTATCCCAATTCATAGGTATATGACATTAAGGGATGATGGGGACTAGGTAATCACATTCCCCTTCTAATGGAATTATTGGAATACAAGCCTGACTCAGCCAGATTTTCAAGTTTTTAAAATGTTGGCCACTAATTAACTTTTACCCCCAATAATATTGTATGGGCCAAACAACACACGCCTGTGAGTCACCAGTTTTCAAGCCCTGCCATTGGCTCTTGGCATTTGTAGAATGCACACATTCCTGGATCTTGCTATACAAATGTATTGATGTGCGATTTTTGATCACCCACTGTGAGGCTGGTGTGCATAAGCAAATAACTTAATTCCTGAGTCAGTCTGATGGACCACCTATCCCCACCACAGCACAGCTTGGTTGTCCTCTATGCACCGCTTCAAACTCTGGAACTCTCATTAAGGATCTGAAAGAATCGCTTCATTTTTTTACTCATTTTATTGCATTTTAGTGAAGACCTGATCTTTACTTGCACATTTGGGCCCGGTGTGGCTCTGGTCTACCTTTATAACAACATCTGGTGCCATCTCATCCTTTTCTCTCACTGCTCTGTAGACCAGTGATAAAGTATAGCCCATGGATTGGTCTCAATCTGGGAATTCTTTGTGGTCTGTCAGCAGTGAGATAAGAAATCTGAGCCAGAATGTAAATCAACTATGTTACCAAGGATATTCAGTTCTGCTGACCTTTTTTTTCTTTTTTTTAATAATAAAGCTTTCTTGAGAAGAAAGTGGTATACAGATTTACAGTCTGGTTCAATTTCTTTATCTTGTTACAGATTGGTGCTCTGAATAGCACAGTTCTAGCCACACTAGCTTCCATTTGTTCCTCAAAAATACCAAGTTCCTTCTTATCTCATCGCACCCTACTTATACTTATTGTTCCCTCTGCTGGGGAAGTTCTCATCTCAACCTCCAAATGTCACCTCCTCAGGCTTTCCCTGCATACCCTCACTGTAAAGTAGCCTGATCCCCCCAATTAGTCTCTGTCACATCACCATTTTTATTCCCGTCATAGCATTTACCACTATAATCATCTTGTTTGTACACTTGTTTATTGTCCTTATTTGTTCCTATATCTGCAGCATTTAGCACAGGCCTTGCACCCACAGGCACTCAAACATTTGTTGAATAAGTAAATGAGGGATGCAGGGAAGCACAGACCAGTATGGTTTAGGATTAAGTATCTTGCGAATGCTGCAAATGTGAAGGAAAACCAGCCACATCTTCAGTGACTCACTGTAAAGTATCAAAAAGACTTCAGTTTGTCTTTGAAGGTTGCTATGTTTCCACCCCCAGTAAAGATTTGTTGAGAGGAGCTTTGTAACTCAACTCCCCCTCTATGGAATTTTATGGGAGCTTTGTTACTAACTGTGTCAGGTATCACAGTGTTACTAACTGTGCCAAGGACATGTGATGGGAAGGTTGTTAAAGTCATCTGGTATGTGTCACGGCATCAGATCTTCAGATGACTCTCTTTGAATCACTGAAGCACAGCACTGCCCCGGCTAAACTGGTGCTAGAAAAATGAGCCATCTTTCTGGCTGAAACAAAAATCTTGCTGGTAGAACAATAACAGAAAAGAGCTGCTCGGGTAGCTGAGTGACTACATTGCATAATGGCTGCAACTCTTCCCACCTGGCAGGGCCAACATGTAGCTGTCACTTAAACTGTCTTTAGGCTTCACAAGGATCAAAGATCAAATGTTATAGCGCCTAGTAAAAGGAATTAGAGTAGTAGAGATGGTAGAAAACATGAGAGTGAATGCCCCAACCAAAAATACAGTGTTAAGTGAGCTCTAACAAAATATTATGAGGCAGGAATTCAGGTCCAGAACTGTGAACTTTGATATTTCTAGAAAAGCTGGAAATCTGCATGAGGGAATGGAAGTGGAGAATGGATGTACACCAGTATGAGCATACGTCTAACTCAACTCAAGCACTATCTGTTTAGTTTATTCTGTATCCAAGTCACTGTACTAGAAATCTGCTGTGTATGTTCTAGACATATCTGTCAAAAATAAAAAGGAATGAGAGCTGAGACCTATGGACTCAAAAAGGTTTAATTAGTTAGAAAACCAAGATGTGTTCTAAAATAAATAGAACATAAGATGATATAGGCTTCTGATCAAGATGGCAGAATAGACGGTCCCCAGCATCACTCTCTCCCACAAATCAACCTATTTACAACTATTAAAAAGCAACAATGGCCAAGCTGGGGCTGCTAGAGCTCAGGAAAAGAGGAGGAGAGATGTACGGAGTTCATGAAGGCGGGAGAAGCCAGGAGAGAAAGAACGAACCACTCTGTTTCAAGTCCCAGCTGCTTCCAGGCTGGAGCTGCTGAGTGCACAGAGCAGGAGCTGTCAAAGCCGCAGCTGTGCCCTTTGGATGAAGTTGCTTGGAGACAGCAGGGGAGAAGAGCACTTTGGTGGCCCCCAAGCCAGCAAGACCACTAACAGGGTTCCTGTGGACCCACATGGGAGCAAGTAGCTAGAAGAACTGAAAAAGGGAGCCACCGAGAGGCCAGTGAGTGACCGCAAGCAACCAGCACATGGCCAGTCCCATGAGAGGTGTTTGCAGCACGGGCAATGGGGCAGATGGGCCCACCGGGGGAAGAATGGACAGCTGATCTTCCCTCCAATCAGCACAGGCCCACTCAGTGGAGACTGGTCAGGAATATAGAACTGCAGGGGGTGTAGTTCGCTGAAAAGACTCAGGCCCTGACCAGAGTTTCCACACAGACAGCTGTAAGCTCTTCAAGTGTGCCTTTCTTGTTTTGCTATAGTAGGCACTCAATGAAAAGGGAGAGCTACCCATCCTATGTGTAACAGCTCACTCCCTCTGTCTGAGCTGTTTGGCTACCATCCTGCTGTATGCTCAACCAATTCTTTGCACATCATGTCCTTTGTTATAAAATTCATTTGCTTTTATTACTACATGGTCAAAGAAGATTCTAGAAAGTTATAATACACCTCCTCTCTATCTTTTCACTGACTTCTCAGACATTATTTTATTTGATTCCTCCATCCTAGGAGATGGACAGAGCAGGAACCAAAGAGGTATCAGGAGTCATGCAGCAAACAAGTGACAGAGCTAGGCAGATCCAGTGCTACTATTAGTACAGAGTCCTTTCATACATAACTAGATGCATACCGATAATCAGATGTTTTCTTTAAAATGACTATTTTCCCTGGGCCGGCCTGGTGGCACACTCGGTAGAGTGCGGCACTTGGGAGCACAGCGGCGCTCCCGCCGAGGGTTCGGATCCCATATAGAGACCGGTCCGCTCACTGGTTGAGCGCGATGCAGGCGTGACACCGAGGGTTGCGATCCCGTTGCCAGTTGCGGTGCGGGTGCGACACCGAGGGTTGCAATCCCATTACCAGTCACGAAAAAAGACAAAAAGGGGAAAAAAAAAAAATGACTATTTTCACAATACATTCCAACACTCAGGAAAGCATGGCTAGTTTTCCATTCTCTAATATTTCTAAAAATCTTTCTATATGCTAAAATGGGAAATTTTTTTCCCATCGCTTTTGATGCCGCTTCTGCTACGGAACGGATTTAGTAGGATGAAACTATTAAAGTTTCTGGGAACCAGAAATTATTCAGAAAGCACTAATCTGAAGGCCATTCTGGGAAAAGTCAAGGAAGGGTTTAAGAAGAGTGGGCTGGACAAATTGGGGCTAAAATACCAACATTATGAAGGCTTTCTCTACCTTATAAATAAAAAAAAATAAATGTTTTTGTGCAAGAAGAAAGAGTTGAATCTGTCATGTCAATATTAACTCCAAAAATAATTGACACTCTCAAAGCAACAAGATTGTTGTAAGGCTTAAATAGAATAAGTCTTGTAAAATGCCTAATATACCTAAACAAAATAGTACCAAATAAATAGTAACTATTATTATTTCATTAATGTTTTCCAATGTCCCCTGACAATAAGAATCACCTATAGGTACTTGTTAAAAATCCATTATCTTTGATGACAGTACATTCTTTTTGAAATTTAAAGAAAAAGTTTATTGAAGACCTGAAAATCAATTTCTAGAAGATCAACTTTTCTGGAAAAGTGTAGCTACACACACACTGTGTCTATCTGTTAAAACTTGCATTAGACACAAATACAAAGACCATGAAACAAGCCACCATTCTTCAACAATTTAAGCAAAGATAAGATGCCTAAGGAACAACCTGGATGACTTGCAAAGGATGCTCTCTTTAAGCACCATTTTTTGTTTCCTTTTTGTCTTTTTTCATGTCCGGCAACGGATCGCAACCTTCAGTGTCGCGCCCGCACCAGACCAGGACCGGCAACGGGATCGCAACCCTCGGCGCCGCGCCCGCACCTCGCTCAGCCAGTGAGCGGGAACCGGTCTGTATGTGAGATCCGAACCCTCGACGGGAGAGCCGCCGCGCTCCCAAGCAGCGCACTGTAGCAGTGCGCCACCGGGCCGGCCCCTAAGCACCATTTTTTTAAAAAAGAGAAAAAAGGAGCACAAATGGATGAGTGTGTTCAGTTATATATTCTGAATTGAAAATTTGGCACTAGGAATCAGACCATTTTGTCATATAGCACTAATATGTATTATAAAAGTACGTACTGTCAAAGGAATAGAACCACCAGCATTCAAAATCAGCTTTGTTAACTAGGCAACAAAACACTCTACAGCATGTTCTGCTGTCCATCTTTGAATACACTCGTAGCAACTTTGAAATGAAAAAAAAAAATTAAGAAAAGAAAAAGCTGTAACTGTTAGGCAATCATGTTCTACCGAAGAACAGTCTAAGATGGTAGCGGGACATCCAAAACGGCTGCAGAAAAGTTTTAAGGCCCCTAGAACAGCACATTTTCCGAGAACAAAGACTCCCCCCTTCCCTCTTCTTCCTCACTGCCATATCCCCTTCCCACGCATGCATGAATTTCTCCACCTATAGAAAAATCCCAACTCAGCTTAAACCTCGCTCACTACCCACCCCTTCCTCCCTAGCCAATAAGAACGATCCAGCTCAACTTAACAGGATATAAAAGGTCCACCCCAACTCTCCCTGCTGCTGCTCCCACTTCCGAGAGAGCAGCCCTCCTGTCCATTTTGCCTGCTTAATACATCGTGGTTGAGCCTTTGTCTCCTGGTGTGTTTCTCATTCTGCGTTTGGGCCGGGTTTTTCCTTTCAGTAATTCCTTTTATTTTCTCTGTTTAAAACCAAACAAAAAACAAATATCAATTCTGTTTCATCTTCAAAGAACATCATTTGTACAAGAGAAGGACTAATAACAAAAAAGTGTTTGCAGAAATCTAAGCATAATCGAGAGTGCTTCTCACGCAGCTCTCCAATGGTACTCAGGAGGAGCCTCTTCATAATTGCTGGCACTAAACCAAGTTGCAGAATTCTTTGCCAGGCACTTTAGGAAACTGTGAAGATAATTCAGTAGTAAAGTAAGGCTTTTTTCATCCAGAAGTGTATAGGTCAACATCGCTCCAATTCGTACAATCTCAGTAGATGTGGTGCTCCATACACCTGGGACATGGGTGAATCAGAGTGATAGGCAAGGATTTCATCATTACTGTGGTCTCTCAGATTTGTAGAGGAGCTGAGTGCCAAACATTACATTTAAGTATTCTTTCATCCCTGCCACAATCTCATTAACAGCACACTCATATTATCTGCATTTCCTTGAGATTTCTTGTAGTTTGCATAATCTTCTAGAATGGAGACCACATTCTGTTTTTGCCTGTAATTTAAGTCCTGGTCATCAACAGGCCATGGGTTTAGCTCTTCGGCTAACTTCAGCTCTGTTCATGAATGTTTTCTTATTTTCAACAGTAGGATCTACCTGGGCCCTTTTCTTCCAAGGAGGTTGTGGTGTCTCACCAGTACTGCCACCATCTCCACTTCCAGGTATTTTCTGTTTGTTCTTTTTTGTCTTCACTTCGACATTTCTCTGTTGCAGACCAGGAGTCTTCTTCCCTGGGACAGCCCTTCTCCTCTGCACACTGCTCCTGACTGGTTTTCTGAAGTTCTTGCTGTTTGGTGTCCATGTAGTTGAGTTCCTCCCAATTTTTATTCCAACCACTGTCATGTATAAAGTATTTCACTTGTTTGTCCTCTATGGAAACCTTCACACACTTTGCTATATAAAGAAGAGGCCCATGAAAACATAGCACTCACTCACCCCCCAGAATTTAGGCTTTGGGTCTTGCTTTGGAGCCATTTATAAGTGATTTGCCACCACCTCCCTCTCCCACCATGCCCAACTACTTACCCCCCTACCCTCTACCCTACCTCTGAAAGCACATTTGAACCCATTTCCATCTGATGACTGAAGAAAGAAAAATATATAATTTCCTGGGCCTATACCAGGCCCACCAAGAAGAATCTCCATGTAAAGAGCCTGGCAAGCCCTATATTTACAGCTATATTTTACAGGATGAGAAAAGGATTTCATACTAGGCAGCTTGGGACATTTTAGCAATTTTCCATCAGTATGAAAATGTATTTGGCTGAGGATAGGATCTGGCATTGAGGTAGTCCTGGCCTCTCTCCTTTTTCTCCACACTTGAGTCTTCTACTCTAGTTTATAAATACGGAAAGTATTTTATATGTTTCAGGAAAAGCAGAGAGATTAATCTTTCTTGGTTACTGTCTTCATACTAAATAGAAGAAAGGACTTTAAATGGAATATGTATTTTTTTAAATCCCCAATTCATCTTTACTGCATTTGAAAAATCATTGATATTTAACATAATCAAACTAGTTTTCCATTTGCTTAGACATATGGGAAAATCCTGGAGCAAAACAGACTTGAAAAAGAGAAATGGACAAAATATAATATATTAAAGCTGGTTAGTATGAATCAAATAAACATTTATAGAATATTACTTAGTACTTNTGAACCCTCGGGCGGCAGCGCTGCCGCGCCTCCTAAGCGGCGCACTATTCAGTGCGCCACTGGGCCGGCCCACTTCCAGGTATTTTCTGTTTGTTCTTTTTTGTCTTCACTTCGACATTTCTCTGTTGCAGACCAGGAGTCTTCTTCCTTGGGACAGCCCTTCTCCTCTGCACACTGCTCCTGACTGGTTTTCTGAAGTTCTTGCTGTTTGGTGTCCATGTAGTTGAGTTCCTCCCAATTTTTATTCCAACCACTGTCATGTATAAAGTATTTCACTTGTTTGTCCTCTATGGAAACCTTCACACACTTTGCTATATAAAGAAGAGGCCCATGAAAACATAGCACTCACTCACCCCCCAGAATTTAGGCTTTGGGTCTTGCTTTGGAGCCATTTATAAGTGATTTGCCACCACCTCCCTCTCCCACCATGCCCAACTACTTACCCCCCTACCCTCTACCCTACCTCTGAAAGCACATTTGAACCCATTTCCATCTGATGACTGAAGAAAGAAAAATATATAATTTCCTGGGCCTATACCAGGCCCACCAAGAAGAATCTCCATGTAAAGAGCCTGGCAAGCCCTATATTTACAGCTATATTTTACAGGATGAGAAAAGGATTTCATACTAGGCAGCTTGGGACATTTTAGCAATTTTCCATCAGTATGAAAATGTATTTGGCTGAGGATAGGATCTGGCATTGAGGTAGTCCTGGCCTCTCTCCTTTTTCTCCACACTTGAGTCTTCTACTCTAGTTTATAAATACGGAAAGTATTTTATATGTTTCAGGAAAAGCAGAGAGATTAATCTTTCTTGGTTACTGTCTTCATACTAAATAGAAGAAAGGACTTTAAATGGAATATGTATTTTTTTAAATCCCCAATTCATCTTTACTGCATTTGAAAAATCATTGATATTTAACATAATCAAACTAGTTTTCCATTTGCTTAGACATATGGGAAAATCCTGGAGCAAAACAGACTTGAAAAAGAGAAATGGACAAAATACTGCATTTGAAAAATCATTGATATTTAACATAATCAAACTAGTTTTCCATTTGCTTAGACATTTGGGATAATCCTGGAGCAAAACAGACTTGAAAAAGAGAAATGGACAAAATATAATATATTAAAGCTGGTTAGTATGAATCAAATAAACATTTATAGAATATTACTTAGTACTTTATTGATGAGATAATATAATATCAAGGATATTTTGAAAGAAGGAAAAAAGCTACCTATAACTCTATTACCATAATGACTTTCATTTTTGTAATTTCCCTCTCAGTTATTTGTACATGTGTGTCTGTGTTCCAGGGGATTGCTCAATGCCTTCTTCTTGATCCGTGCTCTTCTAAATTAGGAATACTAAAGAGCACTTTTGTAATGTGACTCTAATCAAAGACAGAGACGGAAACCCTTTTATCATAATATTGCAAAGCTGCTCACTTTTGACAGTGCAAAAAACCTGAACTTTCACATATGCTGGACCCTGAAGAAAAGGGAATGGGTGTGTAGCAGAGAGATGGAGGTGTCTGGAGGGAAAGAGATGAAGAGGGAGTTCACAGAGGGCAGAGACTTCACAGCTACACGGAGAGAGGCAATGACATGAGCAGCCCGAAGAGTTGAAAAGGAAAACCTACCATATGTGAGGGCCCAAAAGGAGTGAGCTAACAGAGTAGAGAAGGCATCACAATAAGCACTTCAGCTGGTATAAAGCCTGCTCTACCCAGCTTTCTAGAATGCATATGTGACTACTTGGCCAAATGTGAGACTAGTTTTCAAAACAGTCCCAATTTTTATGTATTAAGGACAAAGAGAATGGAGTTTCATGCTGTACTAGTTACATGACCCGAGCAATTTTCTTAACCTTTATGTTTCTTCATCTGGCAAATGGGGCTGATTGTTTTACCAACCACAGATGGTGGAAATGAGATCATCCATGTAAAGTGCTTCAAAAAGAATCTGTCACAGAGTAAGTGCTCCATAAATGTTAACTGCTTCTTTATTATTTGTGGTGGTGATGGTGGATTATGCTTAGAGATAAAACGGACGAAAATACCTTGCTTGGGTCTCCACAGCTTGTGAGTAGTGGTGCAGGTGGGAGGCTCATGACATAATCTCTCATGCTCGAAGACACTACATGCTGCTGCAGAGGGCAGGGAACACTTATTCCGGGACTCTGCACTTTGGTCCCACCCCCATTCCCTTCCAGGGCCTCAGGGCTCCAGGAGCCTCCTCTTTCCCTCCCTCACCCAAGGATAAATGGTCCTCCATTCCCAGCCCATAGACAAAAAGTGAGCATCCTGCCTAAAAAAAAAATCCCTCACCCCCATCTCTACAATCTTCAAGTTTGGCAGTGTTCACTCTGGGAGCATTTTAAAGACACCACTAGCTTCAGACACAAGTCCTTTGCAAAGTACAAAGTACCTGAGCAACACAGGTTGTTTTTAATGGCATTGCCATCAACAGTGTATGGTTACTCAGAGTCATCAAAAATCATTCAAAGTCTATTTGCTTTTCACAAATGTCTACTCTATTATTTTGAAGAAAGGACTAGGTATTTTTACTTCAGTGCTTTATGGCTTTTATTTCTTTGCTACTTTGTAACCAATAGGAAGAAGAGACATTAGGCTCTATTTATTTATTTATTTATTTTTCCTTTTTGTCTTTTTTACTGACCGGTAACAGGATCGCANCGGCGGGAGCGCCACCGCGCTCTCAAGCGGCGCACTCTCCAGTGCGCCACTGGGCCGGCCCAGACATTAGGCTCTAAAGACTTATTTTCTCCTGATTTCTTTAGCTTTCAGGGTGCTATAAGTCTTCCTTGTTATTTTAAAATTTTAAGTCTGTTTTAAAACAACAGATGGATATCATGGAAGTACTGATAAAAGGGAACTTGTCCTGTTGTCATAAAATTCTCCTGAAGACATCAAGCAAGTGGAAGCAGTATGAAAAATGGAGTAGGTACAGGTTTCTCAGTGTGACAGACCTGGGTTCAAATCCTGACTATGATCTTGGGCAAACTGTCTTTCCATATGTAGATGGGATACTAACCCCACCTTGCACAGGTATTTGAGGATTCAAGATAATGTATGTAAAAGTCCTTGTCCAGTAACTAACACATAATTGGTGCTCCATAATGGTAGCTATTATTATTTTAACCACAGACAGAATTTTGATCAAGAATTAAATTACAATGGCCCTAAGAGAGTCAAGTTGAACAGTGTATAGACACAGCAAATGAGTCATTTTAAAGATTTCTTGTGCTGTGGCAGGAATGACACAGGGCAGGGTTGAAACAAAAGGGATATAAGGGCCGGCCCGGTGGCACACTGGAGAGTGCACTGCTTGCGGCGCTCCCGCCGAGGGTTCGGATCCCATGTGGAGACTGGTTCCCGCTCACTGACTGAG
>NW_007738005.1:23170-26475 GCF_000696425.1 Galeopterus variegatus
ACTGAGGGTTGCGATCCTGTTACCGGTCAGTAAAAAAAGACAAAAAGGAAAAAAAAAAAGGGGATATAAGAAGGGCGGGGAGCAAATGGATTGCAAGTCAAAAACGTTCTTTATCTGCAAATGCACCCCCATTATAATTGCTCTGAAAACTATTTGTGCTCTGAAAACTATTTGTCCTAAATATAGGTTTCAAAATGTTTGTGGAGAAATCAAAATAAAAAAAGAAAAAAAAAAAAAAACCCTAAAAAAGCTTTTCTATTCCTGACAGATGGAACTAAAAATGTCTACCTTTACCTCCTCCCCAAAGGGGGGACAAAAGAAAACAAAATTTATTTTTGTCTTAGAAAATGCATACTGTGTAAGATACCTCATTATTAGGTACATTTTATTGACTCCTACTAAAAATGAGTTCCATGAGTAGGTATTAGATCAGAGATCAGAGGTATGCTTATAGACCATACAGTAGTGAAAAAAAAATGGTTAAGTACATTTATATTCCCTTATTTGTCTAAAATCTGAAATATCCTGTTGTCATGGAAATATATTCCCTATTTGTGTTCTGTGCAAAGAGATTTCCAGTATTTGTCATACTTGCCAATCCCATATAGAAGAAAGCTGATTATTCAGGATTCGAGTATAACACAAGCATCTAGCATAATTAATCCACTAGCTTGAACTGAAATGGAGTTGAAAGGAGGTACTGATGGCTACAGAATGACAAGGAGGAGAAGAAAATGGATAAGAACAAAGAGTGAGGGTGACTTGGGTAAGAAATGTTGTAAGATAAGACTGCTATTTTTTTTTCCCTCTGTACTTTTCCAATGCCAATAAAGAAGGGTTACCAGTCAGGGTTCTTGGCTGAAAACAAAAGACACTTACCTGGCTATCTTGAGCAGAAAAGGAGTTTACAAAAAGAATGTCAAGCAGCTCACAGAATCATGGCAAAGACCAGCGCTTTGAAAACAGGCACAAATCAAAAGAAGCTGGAAACTGAAGTTGGAACCTGGGTCATGCCATAGAGAAGCCTCATTAGAGAGACCCTGCAACTGCCACGGATACTCAGTGTAACCACTGCCAGCAGTGGTGTGAACCTGAAACTGTCTCTTCCTTGTGATACCTACTCCAGACACAAAGTCTTGGGTGAGACGGTCTGACAGGCTGACCTCAGGTTTTGTCCTAGTGGCCAGAGGGTCAAAAGAATTTGGCCTTTTTCAATTTCCGCAGTTGGAGATGGAACCCCCACCTCCTACAAGACTCACCAAACAAGAGACTAAGATGTTGGGCAACCTCCCAAAACTGCAAAGGTTCCTCCACAGAAGGTGTCCTTTTGTGTTTATGGTATATTCTCTCTACCTTTAGAGAATACTTATGGAGGCTAACAATAAAAGGCACAATTTGATGATGTATTAAAATGAAGTAATGAAATCCAGAAGCCAGGGAACAAGTCCAGAAAGGCCTTAGAAGACTGGAACAGAGAGATGCTAAAAGAGAAAAAATTTTCCCATTATTTCTGTTACTCTTTTCCCTCTCACATTTTTCTTCCTATGTTTCTCTCTCTCCCTCCTCCCATGCATTTTCTTTCATTTTCAGTAGTGTGAAAAGTTATAAAAAAGGCACTCCCAGACCATAGGGTTTCTAGAATTTATTCTTCAGTCTTCCTGCATCCATGTTCTTGAGGTTTATATGCAAAGAGCTACTAGTGTACAATGTTGAAAATCCTCATAGTACTGGCCAAGGTACTAAAAGAAAAATCCTCCAGTCTGTCCAAGAAGTGATAAGTGATCAGGGCCAAGTGCTGTGGTGGAATGAGCCTTAGCCTGAGTTATCCAAATACCTATATTCTAGTCGAAGGCTTTACCTCTTAGAGGTGACATTACCACAGGAAACCCACCTAACTTCCATCTCAGAGCTCAAAGCGGCTGACTGACAGAAGAATATATATGAAAGCTGAGGTGCTTCTGAACAATCCTATGGATTTGTTCACCCATTCATTCATCTATTTATTCAATAACTACCTAGTATATGATAAGCACAGTGAATAAGACACAACCCTCAAGTTGCTTACACACTAATAGTTTATTTAAGGTTTGGACAGAAACTCAAATGCCTTCAGTGGCTAGCAAGGTAACAAACTGTGTGAAGCAGCTATTTATGTGTCAGTATTGAGTGGTAGAGGCTGTGTGTGGCTCAGTGCAAGCCCTACCCAAAGGCATTCAGTCTGGTGCAAAAAGAAAAAAAAGGCATACATGTAAATAAAGTATAGGACATCATATACAACAAAGTATATAAAAATTAGTACGGAAATTAGAAAGTGATTTGTTCTGCCCAACGAAGGATGGTAAAGGTGTTAGTGAGTTTCAAGAAGACATACCTAAAAAGGATTTCAAAAGACCAAAGGAGATCCTTAGGCAGATAAGTGGGAATAGGGCATCTCAGGCAAAGTGGGTATCATGTGCAAAGGCACGTACTATTGAAACATTCAGTGTATGACAGGATCTACAAGATGTCTGATGTGATGGAAATCCAGAGGGAAGCAAGGGAGAAATGAGACTAGAGAGAGTGGCTAAGGCCAGTGAATGGAGACCCTATTACTACCATCTATAGGCAAATGGGGAACAATGAAGGGAATTCACACAGGGAAATGAGAAGATCTAGAAGCAGTTGNCAAGATGTCTGATGTGATGGAAATCCAGAGGGAAGCAAGGGAGAAATGAGACTAGAGAGAGGGGCTAAGGCCAGTGAATGGAGACCCTATTACTACCATCTATAGGCAAATGGGGAACAATGAAGGGAATTCACACAGGGAAATGAGAAGATATAGAAGCAGTTGGAATGACAGATTAGGGAAACATAAACCTAGATGAAAAGAGGTTATTAGAAGAGGTGGCAACATCACAGATGAAAGATAATGAGCCCCTAGATGAAGTGTCTGTGGAGATGGAGTGATGCTAGATCTTAAACTATCAAGGAAGTAACGCTGAAAAAATTTAATTGAAAGGAATCTATGAGAAGCAGGGAGGTAGAAGGGAACAAGGAAACCACAGTGTCATAAAAGTCAGCAGAGACAATTTAATATGGAAATGGATGGAAAGGATTAGTTTGAAATGTTATAGAAAAGTCAAGTAAATTAAGGGCAGTAACATGTTTGTTTAGGTTTGATATTTACAAGGCTTTTAGACATTTTGGTAAAAGTAACGTAAGCAATCTTAATTAATGGTAAAGGTTAGCCTAAAACAAGGATAACATCTCAGGAAGGGCACATATCAGCAGAGTGCACAGTGAAGAGACGAGCCCACTGGACCTGT
>NW_007738005.1:27035-27496 GCF_000696425.1 Galeopterus variegatus
AGAAAGACACTAGATTCTAATAACATCATTTAAGCACCTGAGGCCAGCCATACTTAAAATAGTTTTCAGTAAGATGAGCCAATAAATCCTCTTTATTTTCACTTGAGCCACTTGGAGTTGGGTTTTCTTTCTTTTCTAACCAAAAGAGCCCTATTTGAAACAGCAAGGGTAGAGGTGTTGGAGGCAAGCCAATTCCAGTGCAGCCTTGGCTGGGCTAACTCTGATCATGGATCTCCAAGTCTGCCTCACCCCCCAACCCACTCAGCCAACCAACAGTTTAAGAGCCTTATCATCCACACCTCCCAGGGGACTGATTCATTGAGGGGAAGTTGTGAAGAACCTTACAGAATCTCAGCAGCTTGGCCCTGAGCCAGGACCATACTATTGCTGAAGGATCAAGGTTTCTGGGACCCAGTTATGAAGAAAGGAAATATCATACAATTCCTAAAATTGGACCCCTT
>NW_007738005.1:28170-30306 GCF_000696425.1 Galeopterus variegatus
TTACTGCTGCTGTTCTGCAGAAATTCAAGAATGGGAGCCACCATTTTCTGTCAGAATAAGCCAACACCTGAAGTACAATTATCACAAGAAATGGAATCCCAAACCCTGCCACTCTGTATTTAAAGCAGATATTAGGGCTTCTATGCACAAACTCCAGAGGGCACCAAACACATTATGTGTTATGTGAATAGTACCCAGGAAGTTATACCATGTCCAACCTACACAACCATATGCAATGAGCCTGGCAAATACCCACTAATTAGTAAGAAAATTAGCATCCAAGTACAGAGAGAATTTGCATCTGTGTCAACTACAGAGCAAGATGGGAAGACAGAAAAGAAACCATTTGCAACAGCTCAGATGGCAAGAACATTTAGCATTTCAGCTCTTTGGAACCAAGTCAGCTGAGTTATCTGTGTGAACCCACCTTTGTCCTCTGTACTAAGTGTGGAGCAGGGTTCATGACTAAGATTAACACAACAGTTCATCCCAGTCAGAGCTCCTGTACATTCTCTTTCCCAAGGGGACTAATATGGGCAAGCACTGAGTGAAACAGCTATTCTTCAGGAAAGCACTTGGATTTCTGGCAATGGTGTTATTAAGCCCATTTATGTTAAATAAAAAACAAATGGACTTAATTTAAATGGAGGCAGAGTCAGAGTTTTGGGTCATCATTAAATCCTCAGGACTCCATTGTGCTCCTCTCTCTTCCAGATATGGCACACAGTAAAAACAGCTTCAGACAGCCTGCTCATATGCACGTTCAGATAAGAATTGCCCCAAATCTTTCCAAGGCCTGTTCATTTTTCATGATGCAAACAGTGTGTCCAAGTGAAGTCTAACACAGGACTTTGTTCCTTATCAATTCCATGTGAGAAGTACAGAGAGATTGTCTTTAATTCCCCAAAGCAGAGTAGGGTCTCAAAGATCAAGCAATCAACCCTAAAACTAATTAGAACATCATCTTGGTAAGAGTGCTATGGTTTTTTTCCTCACTCAGAAAAACTAAAAATCTATTTTTTTATGCCTTCTGTGAAGCTGCAAAATATTAAGAAACCATTTTCTCCCTAACTATAATCACCATATGCAATCTATTTGCACTTATGGGCACAATCTGATTGGAGCAGTTTTTTCTTTTTTAACTAATGAGAACTTCTACTTGTAGCTAATAATCTTTTCAACTCACTTGAATTTTTTCTGAGTAACAGAAACTTTCACCTTGGATGATCTAGTCCTTAGAAGTCTGTACTGTATTTCCAAAGAGGCACTGTTCCAACATGAGAACTGCATTAACAATTGGCAGAAGCCCTTGTCTTGTCTCTGTCCCATTTACCATGATGACTCTCCCAGCCCTATATCAAATATTGTGCTAGCTTACATTTGTGCAAATCAAACATCTTTTGGTTCCCTTTACTGTTTCAGACATAATCTTTCCCTTTACTACTTCAGACAAACACCTTTTGGTTCCCTTTACTATTTCATAGAGAATGGCTACAAGGTCATAGTAAAAACAACTACCACCTATTGCATACCTAAGACGTCTTTATAGATGCTATCTTTAATTCTTAGAATAACCCAGCAGGAGAGGATGAGCACCCATACAGAGTTATTAGATGTTGAAGCTGAAATTTAAACTTACATCTACCTGAGCTGAAATCTCAGGAACTTAAGCCATGGACATGTTCACTAGGTCAGCTCAACAAAATAGATAGGCATCCTTAGCTCACAGAAAACTGTGGAATTCTATCAACTTGACATCATACAAAGTACAGTTCCTGTGGTGACTGGTTTGGAGATCTCTACTGTGCCAAAGGAGTAGTGACCATTAGATTTATGATGATTATGCATGGAAGGATTAGGTCTCAATGGCTTGGTCTACAAGCCCCGGGGTCACCATTCATAGCAGGGACAGGGAGGAAGGTGATGGCCTGTAAAAGATCAACACAGCAGTAGCAAAAAGCAGATGCCAGTCTTCTCAATGGAATCCAGAGCCTGAAGGCAGCCAAGTATACAATATTCGGACATAAAACATTAAGTCAAAGAACAAGGTCCCTAAGTGGGACACTTAGGAGGCTATTTTCTGCCTGGTAATGAGTAGCAAGATTTAGATAGTCATAACTGCCTGCCAATGACAAA
>NW_007738005.1:32072-33171 GCF_000696425.1 Galeopterus variegatus
ACCACACCCAACCAGACCTGAGGCAAGGGGGCCTGATTTTCCCAACAGAGAGATTCATGAACCTGAAAAAGAGTTAAGTAGTTGGGTGGTCAGGGTTCATGAACACTCTGAAGTCTTTTGTGTATTTATATGTTAAGTGCAGTTGGTGGGAGGAAAGGAGAGGAGAGATTATAATTTTTCAGATTCTCAAAGGGGTATGTGACCCCAACAAGAATTAAAATTGACTGTAGAAAACTTTGAGAAAATTTTAAAACCTTATCAATTGTTGGAAACTATGACTATCTCTGATTGGAGCACAAAATAAGAACTAGCTAAAATATCAGTACAAAATCTGAACTCCAACATTCAGATAAATTAAGGATACTTTGGGGGCAATAAAAGAATTGACGGTGACCCTCAGTAGCACCCAGAGAACCAATGGTGCATCAGGTCATTGTTCTCCCTATCACCCTCAGAAAGGACCAACCCTATAATGTGTGAGGGATTTGCTTTGTTTTTTCTGACTGCAGGGCCCTAGCAGTTCAAAGCTGCTGGAGCCANGCTTAATATAGTACTAAAAGATAATTAAATGGACAGAATAAGTGGCATTCTATTATACTGCAGGCAGACTAGTTCATATATATATATTCAAAACTAAGTTCAGGAAAAACTAAACTAATGCTGAATTTCCTGGATTTTAGTTTTAAAATGTTATAGATTTTGGAATATGAAATACCTGTGTCTGATTCTAAATCTGAGTTTTAAAATATTAAGAATTTAGAAAGACAGGTGTCCTAAAATAAAATTAAAATTACTTTCCCAAACCCTCAGTCGATTTTACCAGTACATAAAAGGCAAGGTCATGATGAAATAACTGATATTCAATTTTTGAAAGAGAGAAAAAGTATACCAATATTATCAAACACCTGCTTTTAAAAATCACAGTGAAAATATAATCTAATAAGACAGTGTAGAGCTAGGGCTGGGTCTGGAGCTCACAGACCCCTCAAGCCCATTGTCCACACTGAGTCACAAACCATTCACATGCAGGTCTATGAACTAGGTAACCAGAAAAAAAGGTCCTTGGAGCCTTAGTTGAAGAAAGAGTAGTTTTTATTTC
>NW_007738005.1:33833-34642 GCF_000696425.1 Galeopterus variegatus
TTCAGATAAATTAAGGATACTTTGGGGGCAATAAAAGAATTGACGGTGACCCTCAGTAGCATCCAGAGAACCAATGGTGCATCAGGTCATTGTTCTCCCTATCCCCCTCAGAAAGGACCAACCCTATAATGTGTGAGGAGGGATTTGCTTTGTTTTTTCTGACTGCAGGGCCCTAGCAGTTCAAAGCTGCTGGAGCCAGTCCAAGCAGCCTGCTGGATGGGACTGGATTGTGTATTTCATTTTTATAGACCAAATGGCTTCTCAATAATTTATCATCTGTGTGATGGAGAAAAGTATCAATAAAATGTCATTGTAAATCTCCACCTTCTTCTGGGATCAAGGAAAAAAACTGAAGAAAGCTAAAAGGGAAATGACAAGACAATTTTGTGACCTAAAAATGTACATTTTCCAAAATCAAATGCCATCTCTGTTTCGTGAACTAAATGTCCCTGAAGATGTTGAATCTGAAAACCAGAGAAAATTGGGGGGAGAGGAGGATGTAGAAGAATTGAGCACATCTGGACAGCCTATTGAGTGAAATATTCCTGAGATAGAATCTTTGATGACAGTCTTCTGTGAAACATTTTATCTGCCATTTCCTGTTAACATACAGAACCACATCACTTTAGCATTGTGTTTGAGACCCTCATCCTAGGAAGGTTCTTCATTGAAGGAAAATAAATCATGCAGGTGAGGAAGAGGATGGGGCTCACATTACTGACTACAAGAAATAAAAAATGAAATAATTGGGCCGAGCCCGTGGCGCACTCGGGAGAGTGCAGAGCTGGGAGCGCAGCAGCGCTCCCGCC
>NW_007738005.1:35486-37418 GCF_000696425.1 Galeopterus variegatus
GCTCACAGCGCTCACTGGCTGAGTGTGGTGCGGCCGGTCTCAAAAAGGACAAAAAAAAAAAGAATTAAAAAGTTCAAAAAAAAATAAAGCTTTACACTGAATAGGTTTCACCAGAATCTATTTCTGAGGTTGCTCCCATTTATACATCTGTCGTATTTTTCAGTCTAAAGATTTTTTTTTCCCTTTTTCAGCAAAGCTCTGTGGCTTTAGATTCTCTCAGATGCATCCTCAGCAGTTACCTTAAGAAGTCAGTGTAGCTCTGGCTTCTGAGCAGCCTTCATAACTGCTCACTGCAAATACAGGAGTGCATAAGAATTCCAGCCTATCCTCAACAACCAGGCTGGAAACTGACACCCTTCCCTATCTTGTCAGTGTCCCAATCAAGGCCTAGGCACACTGGTAGCTTTTACACATCCATAGAATAGCAACAACAGCCAACATTTATATAAAGCTTACTGGGTGCCAGGCCCTGTTCTAAACACTTTACTTCACAAAAACCCTATTCAGTAGGTACTATTAGTACCTCATTTTACAGATGAGGAAATTGAGGCATAGAAAGCTTAAGTAACTTGACAAAGGCTACATGGCTAGTAAGTAGTTAACTGACAATTCTAATAACAACCCAATGGGATATGGATAATTTTTCCAATCTTTTGGATAAGGAATGTGAGTCTCAAAGAGCTCAAGTGACTAGCCCAAGTTCACACAATTAGTAAGTGGCAGTTAGAATCAAACACAGGCCAGTCAGAGCTCTTTCCCCACGCCTCTTTACAGGCCAACAACACACCTTCAGTGGCATTTCAATCCTTTAAAAAACTCTTAGACTCTTTTTGACTTAGAGGAAACAAAGACAATTCATCCAGACAGAAAGTAAAGGACCTAGAAATAAAGTTCCCAGAAAATAAAAATGTTCTCTAAGTTTCTTGTTCTCGCATATGTGAAAGATTAATACAGAAGACTTGTATTGCTTGATTGCTTCAAGCTTCACTGGCAAGAACAAACAAGTTTGAAGAGTCATACACACTCAAAATACCAACAGCACAGAAATGCAGTTGAAAATATATATCAATGCCCTGGCAAGAACAAAGGAATTCCAACTTACTTCACTTAAATTTAGTTAAAGTTGAGATACTGGCACTTTATTGCTAATAAATGAATTATTTACCTTGGCAAACACTGGAATAAAAGAGCTTGCTTTCTGAAGCAGTGTCATTTATAATAAAAATGCACTCATCCCTGCAATAATAAGGACATTTGCACTGACTTCAAGTATTTATAATCTTGGAAAGGAAACAAAATGTTTTTGGCACAATCGGTTCTTAGGCTTAGAGTTAGAATTAAACCAAAGCGTGGCTTCAGTTCTTTGTGAAGCAGCCAAATTTTGCTGTTAGTACCTCTCCAGCTTACCTACCTCCCTTGCCTCTAGGTATGTTCCTGGGATTTACTATCGTCCCAGGTATGTCCACAGTCATACTCACTCCATAACCATTAACACGACCTTCCTGCAAAGTTCAATGCAGTTTTTGTTTGTTTAATACAACAGAGACTCCTTTTCTCTCTTACTAGAGGAAATACTAGTATATGTTTTCCAGGAGAGGTGTGAACTGGAAGAGTGGAAGGGATTGCTAAATATCCCAATATCCATTTGCCCTTTCTATATTTTTGTAATATAACTCCTCTTCCCAGCTAGAGATTACACAGCCCAGCTCATCTTCTACCTAGCCATGGCCATGTGATTAAGTACTTGCCAACAGGATGTGAACAGGAGCAATGCATGCAACTTCATTTTTTTTTTTTCCTTTTTGTCTTTTTTCGTGACCGGCAACGGATCACAACCCTCAGTGTCGCGCCCGTGTCGCGCCCGTACCGGGCCAGGACCGGCAATGGGATTGCAACCCTCGGTGTTGCGCCCGCACCTCGCTCAGCCAGTGA
>NW_007738005.1:37797-39216 GCF_000696425.1 Galeopterus variegatus
TTGCAACCCTCAGTGTTGCGCCCGCACCTCGCTCAGCCAGTGAGCTGCCGGTCTGTACGTGGGATCCGAACCCTCGGCGCCGTCGCGCTCCCAAGCGGCGCACTGTAGCAGTGCGCCACCAGGCTGGCCCTGCATGCAACTTCTTAAAACTTCTTTACTTCTTCAAAGCTAGCCACTTGGCCTTGACTCCCTTTTCTTCCTCTGTGGGTGCTGGTAAGCCAGCTTCAAATATGTAAATGAGGATAAAACTCCAGGGAATGGTGTTTTATCTTGGTTTTTATTTACAAAATAGAAGGAACCTGGGTCTCTGGATGTCCTCATGGAACAAAACTGCTTAACAAAATTAGAACCTCCTCTCTTGAAACTTCAAATGTTCTTTCCCTCCTACACAGACATAGTCACCAAGTCCAAAGCATCTTTATTATCCATCCTTTTCTCTTAATTCTCACTGCTGCTACACAAAGTCTGGCCAGAGGTCACCAACAGACTACCCACAGGCTAAATCCAGTCAGGAGACATTTTTTCTTTAATTAGTTACCAATATAAAAACCAGGAGTCTTTAAATATCATTTTCCAAATAGGAAATCAGGAATCTTTGGAGAAATGAACAACTCTAAGTCCGGGCAGGTAATAAAAAGAAAAAGATGAGCTGGGATATCTTGTCATATAAGACAGTAAACAAGTTATCAAAGATGATTTAGGGTGTGTCAAATGACGCAGGGAGAGAACCTGAAGAGATCAAAAGTGGGATGGTTTAGTCATTAACAAGAATAAGTGCAACAGATTGAAAAATATCAAGTATATTGAAGTCTATGAGTTCATAATTATAATAAGAACAATTAACTGATTACCATGGAAGATGATTGTGAACCAATTCATTATTTTGAGAATGCATAAGGGGGAAAAAATACCCATCAAGCATTCATCTTGCCTTTCCTAAAGAAAATGTACTACTAGGTAACCAAATAATAGATGAGCAGAAGTTTCTCTTTATATAAGTATTCTAGCTAATAAGTAAAGAGGTTTACACAGACACACACATATATATATACACACACACACATGTTAGTATAATCAAAATAGTAAGAAAACACTATTCTGTAACTTCTAGAAAACTAGTTGAACAAGAAACTGAATATAAATGGCTGCTAATATTATAGAAGAGAGAGTCAGATATTATGTTTCCTGACATACAAAAGAACACAATACCACTTATGAAGTAGTTTTGCCCAAAAAATTAACTGGAATCTGATGAACCTTCTATATTGCCTCTACAAACTTATAGAAAATACAGAGGAATGGTGAAAACATTAAATAATCCTTCAGGTAAGCAATCAACAAAATCCAGACTCTAAGACAAACTTTAAGAACAAACATCCCGGGCCGGCCCGGTGGCGCACTGCTACAGTGCGCCGCTTG
>NW_007738005.1:40200-41691 GCF_000696425.1 Galeopterus variegatus
AAAAAAGACAAAAAGGAAAAAAAAAAAAAAAAAAAAAGAACAAACATCCCAGTTTAACAAATAAATTACAAGAAGAAAATGCAAAGTAACCATGGAGAATTCTCCCCCAACACTCAACAGATTTAAAACACAGACTTTATGCATCAGAGAGACTCAGTCAAGTTCTGCCTCTGCTATTTATCAACTATTTGCATGGGGAAATTAATTTAACCTCTTTAAGATTCTTCACCTATAAAATGGTTATACTAATAGTACCTATATACTAATAGTACCTATCTCATAGAGTTGTGAGGATTGACATAAAATACTTAGCTCATTGTCTAGCTTATGTATGGTACATGTGCAAAAAGTTATTTTTATTATCTTCATTATTATCTTTCATTATCTTCATTATTGTATGCATTCCACATACAAAATGTGTGCTGAATGAATGATTATATGAACAACTAGAATTAATCTGCTAAAAATACTAAATGTGAACTATTCTTAGCTGATAATGCTGGCCATGTCTTTTAGTCAATATTTATTGGATACTGGAGCTGGTGCAGGAGGTACAAAAATGAACAAGATTTGACCTCCACCCTCCACTTTTGCCTTTTCAAAAAGAGATTGTCAGTGTCTTAACCCCAGGGAATACTAATTAATGAAGAAGTCAAGGCCCACTAACAGCCTACTGGGAAGAATTTTTAGAAAGGACAGTCATCAAATGTTTATTCTTTCATATAGAACCTGATTGAGGGTGGATAATGCTCACTGTCATGACAATTTTCTCTTCATTATTTAATCATTTCACAATTACTAACATTCTTATAGAGATTGACAACTCTTGCCTGGCTCTCTGCTTCTCTTGCTATTCCCACCTGTTCCTCTTTTCCATCCACAAGGTTTCCTTTCACTTCTGAGAATCAAAATCCTACGACGCATTCATCTGTATGACTTGGATGAGGAAGAGAATAAACAAGCTTGCCAGCATGTTAAGAGTACAAATACTTCCTCATTAGAGAGAGACAACTGACCTACTTAAATGTCAAGATACAAATGACTAATGCAGTACAGACAGTTCCCACCTTATAAACACAACTCACACACTACTGCCCCACCCTGCCAGGCTGTTGCCATGGGAACCACTGGGGCAAGAAGAGGAGAAACACTGAAGGTTTTAGAGATTCATGGGGTTCAGAATAAAAGGGAAGAAATTGAAACAAGAATAGGGTGTCTTCCCCAGCATATCCCAACTTTGTTCACTGACCTTTCTCACTGCCTGAAATTCCGTAATTATAGAAGGTCATGATTAACAAGTTCTTCTTATTATAAGAAAACTGCTTCTAGTGGGAGATTTTGCAATAATATTCTATTACGTTCAGGCTAACTTTTCACTAATGATACTAGAGATTGTTAATATCAATGTATTTATCAGGTGGTCCTGACTTCATCAACCATGGTGGGTAGTCATTATCCTAAGCATAGCATCCTCAGCAAGGGACATTCACT
>NW_007738005.1:43054-45710 GCF_000696425.1 Galeopterus variegatus
ACTAATGCATGTCTTTGTATATTTGCACAAAGCATTTTGGTTGGGTAAATTGTCAGAAGGATAATTGTTGCATCAATGGATATACCTATTTACATACTTATAATTACTGAGAAATTGAATTCTGTAAGGTTGTGTTTTCCAAAAGTTATTTGTAAATGTATAAGTGCATAGGGGTTTAAAAACCCCAATCTATAGACAGTAGACAAAATCCAAAATAAGATACTCAAATAGGGATGGCCCATCCCACTGGAACTTTCCACCTGCATGCCTTTCTCCAGATTTCCCAGGGAAAGACAACTGATATTTGGAGGAGACTAGATACTGTAACGGGTGATGGCCAAGTGCTTGCCTAGATCCATTGTGTCCTACCTGCACATATTTCATCTCAGTGTACTTTTTCCTTCTTTTATTTGGCTTCTTATTTGCTTTAGCTTTCTCCACCCTAGACACTGTAATGTGCATCCCTTCCCCACTTTGCTGATAAGTGTACCCTTCTTTCTTTGGGAAATTGCTTGTCCCCCATTTCTAGTGGTTCTACTGAGGCTGACAAGCGTAATATCTTATCCCCAGGGCAATTAGAATAGGCCTGTGACCCAGACCTGGTCAATCATGGTATTTCATGCCCCTTTTCAAAAAAGTGACACCTCCAAAGACGGACATGTGTCAAACCTAGCCATTTATTTTACATGTGGACACTGAGAAAGAATGAAAGGTACCCTAGCCAGAAAATGTCCATCTTTGGGGTAACTAAGACCAAGGAGAAAATATCAGTTACCCATTAACTTTGGAACTGATAATCAACTCCTTGAGGTTAGCAGGGGAACTGAGAAAGTGACCATATGGCTGAAACTGTGCATGAATGAAATCATGCCCAGAAAGTATCCTTCCAAGGTTTACTTCTGTTTATTTCCCATTACACCCTCTTATGTTGATTTACTACAGATGTTGCACATCTACAATTGATGGTTGAAACTAAGTTTTCTTGTTTTTCTTACCTTTCCTAATCAACTGCAAACAAAGAAATTCCAAGAGAGAGGCAAAGCACCCTAGCTGATTATTAACTCACCTTCTTGCGCAAAGCATCCCAGCTGATTATTAACTCACTTTCTCTTAAAGGAAAATTGCATCCACTTAAGTCAGAGGTACAAGTCAGGAATTTTTATGTTCCAGTGATGCTTGACTGAGGTTATTGTCTTTGAGCTCTTCCTAGGAGATAAGGACTCTAGCCCCAAGATAACATCAAGGGTTTGAAGCTGACTAGTCAGTCAACTGCAGACTCCATGACGCCAAAGCACCCAGTCCATCATGGGACTCTGACATCTGACTCAGATCCTCTGCTGATCGTGTAACCAGCTGCCCACTTTGCCTGCAGGACAAAACCCCTACCTTGCCTTCCTGCCTCTTCCCCTTTATAAGCCCCAGAATAGGCAACAGAAGCCAGGATGATTTTAGCCTGGTCATCCACCAGATGCCAGTTATCCGAATAAAACTTCCAATCCTTGCACCAATTTTTGGATTTTAAGGTCATTTGTTTGGTGCAAGAGGGCAAGTCGAACCTATTGTCAGTAACAAGAACAGTTCTTATTCTTTGGGGTCTCTAACATGGATGACACAAACCTGGGGCAGTCCATAGCAATGCCTACCTCCTGGAATAAAGCCATTTAAAACAGCACAAAGCTGACCAAAACACAAAAAACAGCAAATCTGAAAGACAGATGAAAAGATAAAGAAAATTCCGATGAAGTAATTTGAGTTCCTAGAACTTAAGAACTTTTTTTCTAGTTACTTAAGCCAATGTAGTCTCTTTATGCTTAATATGAGGGTACATCAAAAAGGTAATAGAAAGATTCATATTATCTTTTAATTCTATTTTTCCACAAATTTTTTGAAGTACCCTTGTATACTCCAAATTGTGTTCTCCCTTACAAAAAAGAAGTCATCACTAATATGGCTTCAGTCTCTGACCCACTTGCTTATTTCCTGGCTTGTCTTCTTCCTAATTACTCAGCATTCCTCTGCCTGGTTTCCCAAAGTTTTGACCTTGCTGTCTTATGTCCCCATCTACCAAGGGCAGCCCCAGGAGTAATACTGGTCAGTGTTCCTCAGATCAGCTTCTCACCTTGGAGTTGGCCAACAAGGAGTAAATATTAGACTTACAGACACAGCACCCCTTACTAGCTGCATGATTGGGGCCCTCATTTTCCTCACAGTGTTGTTGAATATACCTTGAACAGCAGTAAATATAATTCAAATATTTCAGAACAGCTTTTGTAAACAGTGGACATAAACTGTGAAGATCACAAAATCTGGACCACAAACATTTGCAGTGGTAAAATAAATGAAGTCAAACAATAGAATATTTGGTGTAGCCAAAGGCCATTTGTTATTAGATTTCAGGGTTTTAGTTAAGGCTTTTGTCAACTGTATATCAACGCAGTTTGTTTAGTCATTTCCTAGAAACCAAACAACATTGCAAGATATGAATTTTTAGATATTTTTCCATGTTACAAGGAAAACATTAAAAACAAAAAAACAAAAACCATGTTTATTTCTACCATTTAAAACAAGTATTTCCGGAGAGACCCAAGATCCACGGAGACCACGCACCCCACGGTGCCAACACGCGACTGAACAGGTAGACCTCACTGCCGCCGGA
>NW_007738005.1:47100-48808 GCF_000696425.1 Galeopterus variegatus
CAAAAAGGTCTTCTCCAAGACATGTTATACTCAAATTGGCAAAACTCAAAGACAAAGAGAATCTTAAAAGTGGCAAGAGAGAAGTGTCAAATCACTTATAAGGGAGCCCCAATCAGACCAACATCAGACTTTACATCACAAACCCTAAAAGCAATGGAATGATATATTCAAAATACTAAAAGACAGAGATTGCCAGCCAAGAAAACTCTACCCCAAAAGGCTATCCTTCTGAAATGAAGGGAAAATAGTATATTTCTCAGACAGACAAAAACTGTGGGAGTTCACTACCATATGACCACCCTTACAAGAAATTCTCAAGGGAATACTGGGTTTGGTACCTGAAAAATAACTACCACTGCCATAAAAACTCAAGAAAAATCAAAACCCACTAGTAAAATAAAAATGCCAGCAATGAAAAGAAAAAAAAAAAGTTTATCTACAACCCAAGGAATCAACAAATATGGCAGAAAAACAGTAAATCAAAAAGAAAGGAACAAAAGACACTTAAGACATCCAAACAAAAATCAATAAAATGCTAGAAGTAAATCAACACTTTTCAATAACGACTCAATGTAAAATGGTTAAATTGTCCAATCAAAAGACACAGACTGGCTGACTGGATTAAAAAGGAGGACCCACGGGCCGGCCCGGTGGCGCACTGCTATAGTGTGCCGCTTGGGAAGCGCGGCGGCGCTCCCNCCATGCAAACAGAAATGAAAAACAAGCTGGAGTAGCTATTCTTATAACTGATAAAATAGACGTTAAACTAAAAACCATAAAAAGAGATAATGAGGGCCACCACATAATGATAAAAGGATTCATCCATCAAGAAGACATAATACCGGTTCCCGCTCACTGGCTGAGCGAGGTGCGCTAAACANAGACACTAATACCATAATAGCAGGGGACCTGAACACTCCACTATCAATATTGGACAGATCATCTATGCAAAGCATCAGCAGAGAAACAAGATCTAAACAACAGTCTAGACCAATTGGACTTGGAAGATATCTACAGAACCTCAGAATATTCATTCTTCTCATCAGCACATGGATCATTCTCCAGGATAGATCACATGTTAGGTCACAAATCAAGTCTCAACAAATTCAAAAAAATTGGAATTATCCCATGTATTTTTTCAGACCACAATGGATTAAAATTAGAAATCAATAAAAAATGAAATTTGGGAAACTATGAAATCAGTAACAAATGAAATTCTGGAAACTATACAAACACATGGAAATTAAACAGCATTCTACTTAATGACATATGGGTCCAAGAAGAAATCAAACAGGAAATCAAAAAATTTATTGAAAGTAATGAAAACAATGATACATCATACCAAAACCTGTGAAATACTGCAAAAGCAGTACTAAGGGGGAAATTTATTGCATTAAATGCTTACTTCAGAAGAATGGAAAGATGGCAAGGGAACAACCTAATACTTCACCTTAAAGAACTAGGAAAACAAGAACAATCCAAACTCAAAGTTAGCATACATAAAGAAATTATTAAGATCAGAGCAGAACTTAATGAAATTGAAACCCAAAAAACAATACAAAAGATCAATGAAACAAAAAGTTGATTTTTTGAAAAGGTAAATAAAATTGACAAACTATTAGCATGCTTAACTAAAAAAAAGAAGAGAGAGGCCCAAATAACAAAAATTAGAAATGAAAAGGATGATATTACAACTGATACCTCTGAA
>NW_007738005.1:50380-51830 GCF_000696425.1 Galeopterus variegatus
TGCGATCCGTTGCCGGACACGGAAAAAGACAAAAGACAAAAAAATAAATAAATAAATAATAAATAAATAAATAAATAAATAAATTCAACATTAGTTCATGATAAAGACTTTCTACAAGTTAGGTATAGATGGAAAATATCTCAACATAATTAAAGCCATATATGATAAACCCACGGCCAATATCATCCTGAATGGAGAAAAGCTGAAAGCTTTTCCTTTAACAACAGGAACTAGACAAGGATGCCCACTCTCACCACTCCTATTCAACATAGTGTTGGAAGTACTAGCCAGAGCAATCAGAGAAGAAAAGGAAATAAAAGACATCCAGATTGGAAAAGATGAAATCAAACTGTCCCTGTTTGCAGATGACATAATCCTATATATCAAACAGACTAAAGCCTCTCCAAAAATCTCTTCGAGTTGATAAATGATTTCAGCAAAGTTGCAGGATACAAAATCAACAGACAAAAATCAGTAGCATTTCTATTCTCCAATAGTGAACATGCAGAAAGAGAAATCAAGAAAGCTTGCCCATTTACAATAGCCACCAACAAAATAAAATACTTAGGAATAGCATTAACCAAGGATGTGAAAAATCTCTATAATGAGAACTACAAACCACTGCTAAGAGAAATTAAAGAGGACACAAGAAGATGGAAAGAGAGCCCATGCTCTTGGATTGGAAGAAAAAGTGATATACAAATTCAATGCAATCCCCATCAAAATTCCAATGACATTTTTCTGAGAAATGGAAAAAACTATCCAGACATTTATATGGAATAACAAAAGACCACGCTTAGCCAAAGCAATTCTGAGCAAAAACAATAAAGCTGGAGGCATAACACTACCTGATTTTAAACTATATTACAAAGCTATAATAACCAAAACAGTATGGTACTGGCATAAAAACAGACACACTGATCAATGGAATAGAGAATCCAGAAATCTACCCACACATCTACAGCCATCTGATCTTTGACAAAGGCACCAAGCCTATACATTGGGGAAGAGACTGTCTCTTCAGCAAATGGTGCTGAGATTACTGGATATCCATATGCAGTAGAATAAAACTAGACGCATACCTCTCACCATATACTAATATCAACTCAAAACAGATTGAAGGATTAAATATACACCCTGAAACAATAAAACTTCTTAAAGATAACATAGGAGAAACACTTCAGGAAGTAGGACTGGGCACAGACTTCATGAATATGACCCCAAAAGCATGGCAACAAAAAGAAAAATAAACAAAAGGAATTATATCAAACTAAAAAGCTTCTGCACAGCAAAAGAAACAATTAACAGAGTTAAAAGACAACCAACAGAGTGGGAGAAAATATTTGCAAAATATATATCTGACAAAGGATTAATATCCTGAATATACAAGGAAATCCAACAACTTTACAAGAAAAAAACAAGCAACGCAATGAAAATACGGGCAAAAGAG
>NW_007738005.1:52725-53571 GCF_000696425.1 Galeopterus variegatus
GGGAGGGAGGGGGAGAGGGAGGAGGGAGGGAGGAGGGAGGTTTCGGTAATGGGCCACAATAATCAACTACACTGTATATTGACAAAATAAAATAAAATTTTAAAAATAAATAAATCATGATTCAAGGAGGAAAAAAAAATGCCCAAATCACTAAGCATCAGGGAAATGCAAATCAAAATCACATTGAGATATCATCTCGCCCCAGCTAGACTGGCTATTATCAAAAAGACAGAGAATAACAATGCTGGAGATGATGTGGAGAAAAGGGGACTCTTCTATACTGTTGGTGGGACTATGAATTGGTATATCCATTACGGAAAACAGTATGGAGATTTCTCAAACAACGACAGATAGAACTACTGTACAATCCAGCAATCCCACTGCTGGATATATATATTCCTTTGGTATATACCAAAGGAATGGAAATTATCATGTTGAAGTCATAACTTCACTTCCATGTTCATTGCAGCTCTATTTACAATAGCCAAGATATGGAACCAACCTAAATGTCCATTGACAGACGACCAGATAAGGAAAATACGGTACTAGTCAGCCATAAAAAATAATGAAATTCTGACTTTTGCAGCAACATGGATGAGTTTGGAGAAAATTATAAGTGTAATAAGCCAGGCACAGAAAGAGAAATACTGCATGTCCTTGCTCATAAGTGGAAAGAAGGAAGGAAGGAAGGAAGGAAAGGAGCGAGGGAGGGAGGAAGGGAGTCATTGCAGCACTCTTTACAATAGCTAAGAGTTGGAACCAGCCCAAATGTCCATCATCTGATGAATGGATATAGAAAATGTGGTATATCTACACAATGGAATACTGCTCTGCTATAAAAAAAGA
>NW_007738005.1:55188-55693 GCF_000696425.1 Galeopterus variegatus
CCAAACCCCCTTTTTCTCTCCATTTTTCCTGAATTTTCCTCCCCTTAATTAAAATAGAGAAAAACACTGCCATCCCAGAACACATAGACCCTTCCCTAAGAATTCATGGGGCGGTCCTCATTCACAAGGTGGCCCATGCACTCTTCTGTGTGTACTTCTGCTTTACAATAAACTCTGAGTGTGAGTATGACTCTGCCATGTAGATTGAAATTATCATGGGTTCCTGATGGGATTCTTCCCTTGGGAAATCCAAGAACCTGTGTCTCCGGCATCACCACCACCAGCCAGGTCTGAGTATATGTGGGTGGATATTCCACATTTAGTGTAGCAGACCTTGTCTTTGGTTATTACCTTTTTTCTTTTTCTAATGTAAAGGTATAACATGTTACCATTCAGCTGCACCATATAAAATAGAACCTGAAGTTTAGAAAAATAAGATCTAAGAAAGGAGACAAAAATAAAAGCTTGCAAGTATGAAATTTTTCTATTTCTAAATTACTTGAAA
>NW_007738005.1:61219-61597 GCF_000696425.1 Galeopterus variegatus
CCTTTATAAATTACCCAGTCTCAGGTATTTCTGTTATAGCAACACAAAACGGAATAAAACATGGCCTAATCACCTCTTAAAGGCCCCATCACTTAATACTATCATATTGGCAACACCTGAACTTTTGGAGGGAACACATTAGAACCAACCAATATCCTTTAAAAAACAAGTATAAGACCTATAAGAAGTGCAAATAAAATCTCAGTGACCCACGCCTTCAACATAACAACTTCAAATTATTTCTAAGTAAAGATATAAGCACAAAATTATAATACAGCTCCCCTCGCCACTATAGCCCATGGGTACAGAAAGTTAAGGGAAGGATTTTTATAGAAACTATGTGGAAAAGAAAAGGGAAAAAAAGAAATGAGAAAACTT
>NW_007738006.1:0-22500 GCF_000696425.1 Galeopterus variegatus
TAATAATCATATACAGTGTATATTGACAAAATAAAAATTTAACGAAAAATAAATAAATAAAAAATAAATAAATAAAAATAAAACTGTAAGTAATAAATTTCATTTTCTTACAAATTACCTGGTACAAGGTATTTTGTTATAAGCATCAGAAACAGACTAATACAACATCCCATGCTCCTGGATCAAAAGAGTCAATATTCTCAAAATGACCATACTAGACAAAGCAATCTACATATTCAAACAATCTCCATTAAACTACCAATTACATACTTAATAGAAATAGAAAATCAATTCAAAAATTTATATGGAACAAGAGACCCAGAATAGAAAAAGCAACCCTGAGCAAAAAGAACAAAGCAGAGTGTATCACACTCCCTGACTTCAAAATATACTACAAAGCTGCAGTAATCAAAACAACATGGTACTGACACAAAAACACACACATAGACCAATGGAAAAAAATAAGGAATTCAGAAATAAATCCACGTACCTACACCAACTGATTTTTGACAAAAGAACCAAGAACATATATTGGGGAAAGGACAGTCTGTTTAATAAGTGGCACTGGGGAAATTGGAGATCTATATGCAGAAGAATGAAACTAAACCTTTATCTCTCACCACATACCAAAATCAACTCTAAATGGATTAAAGAGTTAAATGTAAGACCCAAACCTATCAAACTTCTATAAGAAAACATAGGGAAACACTTCAAGACATAGGTCTGGGCAAAGATTTTATGAATAATACTTCTGAAACACAGGGACAAAAGCAAAAATTAACAAATGGGATTATATCAAACTAAAAAGCTTCTGCACAGCAAAGGAAACAATCAAAAGAGCAAAAAGACTACCTACAGAAGGGGAGAAAATATTTTCAAACTAAGTATCCAACAAGGGATTAATACCCAGGATATACAAGGAACTCAACCTACTCAATAGTAAAAAATCACAATAATACAACTAAAAATTAGGCAAAGGAACTGAAAAGACATTTTTCAAAAGAAGACATATAAATGGCCAGCAGGAATATAAAAAAAATGCTCAGCATCACTAATCATCAGAGAAATGCAAATCAAAACGACAATGAGATATCATCTGACCCCAGTTAGAATGACCAATACCAAAAAGACAGAAAATAGCAATGCTGGTGAGGATTTGGAGAAAGGGGAACTCCCATACATTGTTAGTGGGAATGTGAATTAATACAGCCATTATGGAAAACAGTACTGAGATTGAACTACCTTAAATCCAGCAATCTTACTATTGTGTATATAGCCAAAGGAATGGATATCAACAAGTCAAAGGGATACATGCACTGCCATTGTGGCTCTATTCACAATAGCCAAGAGTTGGAACCAACCTAAATGTCCTACAACAGATGAGTTGATAAAGAAAATGTGGTATATATACACAATCAGATACTAATTGGCCACAAAAATGAATTAAATTCTGCTATTTGCAGCAACATGGATGAGCTTGGAGAAAATTATGTTAAATGAAATGAGACAGGCACAGAGAGAAACTACATGTTCTCACTCATATGAGGAAGCTAAAAAAGTTGATCTCACAGCAGTAGAGAGCAGAGTAGTGATTACTAGAGACTGGTGTGGGGATAGCAGAGGGGGGATGGGGACAGGTTGTCAGTGGATGCAAAATTGTAGAGAGACAGAAAGAGAGAGATCTAGTGTTCTATAGCAATATAAGGAGACTACAGTCAACAAAAAAGTACTGCATATCTTTGAATAGCTAGTTGAGATGATGTTGAATGTTCTCAACATGAAGAAGTGATGAATATTTCAGGTAATAGATATACTAAGTGCCCTGATAGGATCATTGCACACAGTATGAAAGCACCCAAATATCACATTGTACTCCATCAATATATACAACTATTACAGGTCAATTAAGTAAAATAAATTAAAAACAGAGAAATAGAAAGTAGAACAGTGGTTACCAGAAGCAGGGAAGTGGGGGAGGAGAAAGGTTGGTAGATCAGCTCAAAGTTACAGTTAGATAGAAAGAATAAGTTCTGGTGCTCTAGCGTGACTATAACCAATAATATTGTTTTGTATATTTCAAAATAGCTAGAAAAGAGGATCTTGAATAATATAACCACAAAGAAATGATAAATGGTTAGATGATCGATATGCCAAGTATTCTGATTGGATCATTATGCAATACATGCATGTATTGAAATAACAAACTGGACTTCATAAACATGTACAATGAAAAAATAAGAATTAAAAAAATAAAAATTTTTAAAGGAATAAAATACTGAAGAATCACCTTCATCAAAGAAATGAAGACTTGTGCAATGAAAACTATAAAACATTGCTGAAAGAAATTAAATAACACACAAGTAAATGGAAATACATCCCATGTTCATGGACTGCAAGACTTAATATTGTTAAAATGCCAGTACTATGCAAAGTGAACTACAGGTTCAATGGAATCCCTATCAAAATACCAATGACATTTTTTGCAAAAATATATGAAATCTCAAGGGACCCTGAATAGCCAAAATGATCTTGAAAAAGAACAAAGCTGAAGGGCTCACACTTGTAGTAATTTTTGAAATGAAAGCTAAATAATTGAACCAGTGTAATAATGGCATGAAGACAGACATACCAATGGAATAGAACAGAGAGTCCAGAAATAAACCTTCACATATAGGAGGGTACTTCAAACACAAAGTTCATGGAAAAATTAATTAAAAGATAATAAGGCTTCTGGGGGGTCACTGCTAGCCTGGGTGCCCACTCGTGGCCTGGGATAAAGTAATTGTGCGGTTGGGGGAGAAGAAAGAGGTCCTTTGGGGGTCCCGGCCTTGCGTTGTTCTCTTCTCAGTGGGGGCTGTCCCCAAAGCAGGGCAAGAAAGGTGGGAAAAGCAGGTGGGGTGGTGGCAGGAGGCACACCAGCCGGCCTATTTTCCCCTCTAAGCCCAACTGGAGGGAGACAAAGCAGCAGCCCTCAGTTTCCAGCTTCAGAAATCCTCCAGCACTCTCTCTGTTGGCTGCAGAAATGACAGGCAACATAAACTTCAAGTGGTACCCCAAAAGTCGAGAGATCAGGACTCTGCTAGCTGTGAGACTGTTGGAGCTTCTTGTTACGTGGGTTCAACCCTGGTAAACAATAATAAGGGACTCTTTAATAAGAAGAGAGAATGTTCTATTTGGCTGCATTTGTTAAACAAGCAATTGAAAATTTTTTGGAGAAGGGGGATAAAATTGCAAAGGAGAGTCAGTTTCTCGAGGAGCTTGTGGCTGCTACAGATGTTCAAAAACATGGTGATCTGATGAAGCGTGGTGCAGAAGAGTTTGCACATGATCCCTGCTCTTCTGTGAGGAAGGGCAACCTGGCTCTTGCAAGTCAGCAGCTTGGCTGTTACCTGACTGCTGATTGTGGCTGACATGGTAGGTGTCTACAAATTAGTTGTTTGGCTGAAAGTGTGGAAGATGGTATCTCGAAAGTGAGGAATGCTGGCAATGAACAAAACTAAGGAGTACAGGGTAAGCCCTGAAATCTAAAATGGATAAGCTGGACATTATGGCAACCAAAAGACAACAGGAACTAAAAGATATGGGCCATCATGATGAGATGGCTGCAGTTAAAGGAATCCTGCAGAAAAACATTCCAGTCCTTTATCCCACATACGAGACATGCCTACAGCGCCCTGACATTGCAGCCTATAAGGCCAACAGGGACCTGATATACAATTAGCTGCAACAGTCACAGGCATTTCTGATGCAGCCCAGGCCACCATGTCAGATGATGCCTCCCAGCACCAAGGTGGAAGAGGAGAACTTGCCTACATGCTCAATTACTTTGATAAACAAATTATTGTGGACCCCTTGAGTGTCAATGAAGAGTGCTTTAGGTCTTCCCTGGAGGAGCTCCTGAAAAGCATCATTCAGGGGGCAAACTCATGGCTGATTCATCCTGCGTGCATGATGACCCTCAAGAGTGAATTGTGGTGAGTGCAACATTATCTGTGAGGCCCTGCAGTACCTGTTCTCAGAGTACATGAGCAATGTTGTATGTAAAGAAAAAAGTGATTCTTTCAATTCTGCAAAAATGACCAAGAAGACCAGAGACTTGTGTTGGCAATTCCACAAAGCTGTCATGGACTACATTTCAGATTCTTTCCTGGGAATCAATGTTCTTCTCTTAGTATTGATCAAAGCTGAGAATAGAAATAAGAAGTTAAGGAGTATGCCCAAGTTTTCCATTAGCATGCCAAAATATTGAGGTTGCCTGTGAAGTATACTATGAAGCAAATGTACTTCACAGGGCCTCGTTTTCCAAAACCTTGCAGGTTCAAATATTGACCTTACAAAAAAACAAGAATTTTTCCCCAGGCTATTGAGTCTCTGTTGTAAGATAAAGAGTTGTAACACAGCAAGGCTGCTGGCTCAAAGACAGAAAGGTTACTGATTAACATGTAAAGATACTGGGAAATTGCTGTAAGAAGAGAATGTTTGCTAAGATCAAGCTTTTGTTGGTGGACCACTTAATTGCCTTAATGGAATGTCATCTGACTTGTTTCAATGAAAGTTACTGGCCTATATTGTTAAACTATAACCCCACCTATGTCTCTTCCTGTAGCTTCCTGGGCTGGAGAATAAATGCAGGAAGAGAACCCCAATTCAGGGTTAATTTCCCAAATGAAAGGAAGGCCTCTCCCTTGAGGGTTCTGGGAAATTAACCACTTCAGGGCTTCTCACTGCTCAGAAGAGATGGGCTTTGAGTAATCCTTTGCAGCTCTGTCACCCATGGGAAAAGGGGTGACAAATCCATGGGGGGGCAAAGCAACAGTTGCCAACTTGTCCTGTTCCATCTCAAACAATGAAGAAGGTGTAAAGCTTATTCAAATGTCTGCAAGCCATTTAGAAGCCCTCTGCTATCAATGCTTCATTGGCTTTAGCAGCAAAACTACCAAGTAAAGTAGCCCAAGAAAACATGGATCTTTTTAAAGAACAGAGGGAAAGTCTATGTTCTTATAGATGCTGTCAATAACATTACTTTCATTGATGACTATCTTGGCTGTCTCAGAAAATCACATTTTGGAAGATGTGAACAAATGTGTTGTTGCTCTCCAAGAGAAAGATGTGGATGGCGTGGACCACACAGCTGGTCCAATTCAAGGTCAGGCAGCCTGGATCATTCACATAGTCAGAGATGGACAACTATGAGGCAGGAGTCTAGACAGAAAAGGTTCTGGAAACCACCAAGCTGCACTCCAACACAGTAATGTCATGTTTTAGTGAGCAAGTAGAAGCAACCATGGAAGCTCTCAGCTTGGACCCTGCCCAGCCCATGGACAAGAACGAGTTTATTGATGTCTTCCACCTGGTGTACAATGGCATCAGTGACATCAAGAAAGAAGTGTAGAAGGTAAGGACTGCTGAAAAGTTGGATGACTCCAACTTTAAGACAGAAGATTTTAAGTTAGAGGTAGGACAAGCATCCAGACCAAAGATGATCAGGAAATAGCTGGCCAAAAGTGCCCAGGTGATCATTGCTCAGCTTCCCCAGGAGCAAAAAGCCAAGACTGCAGAACAGATGGCCAGCTACCAGAAAGAAAAGAGCAAGCTGGATGCTGAAGTGTCAAGTGGGATGACAGTGGAAATGACATCATTGTGCTGGCCAAGCAGATGTGTTTGATTATGACGGAGATGACTGATTTTATCCGAGATAAAATACCACTCAAAAATACACAAGATGTGATCAAGAAAATTGCTGCAAGAAAATCACTGAGGCAGGATCCAGGATGGATAGGCTTGGCCATACCATCACAAATCATTGCCCAGACTCTGCCTGCAAGTAGGACCTGCTGGTCTACCTGCAGAGCATTGCCCTTTACTGCCACCAGCTTGACATCTGCAGCAAAGTTAAGGCAGAGGTACAGAATCTCAGTGGAGAGCTCATCGTCTCTGAGGTGGACAGTGCTATGTCCCTGATCCAAGCAGCCAACAAACTGATGAACACCATGGTGCAGATGGTGAAGGCATCCTACATGATCACCACCATATACCAGAAGTCTCAGCGCATGGCTCCCCTCAACCTCCTGTGGTGTTGTGGAAGATGAAGGCACCAGAGAAAAAGCCCTTGGTGAAGAGAGAGAAACGAGGAGACACAGACTAAGATTAAATGGACATCTCAGAAGAAGCATGTGAACCTCACACAGGCCCAAAGCAAGTTCAAAGCCATGGACAGTGTCTAAGTCTGCCCAAGCCAGCTGCCCCCTTATATGGTTATATAATTTTTTACAAGGTTGACAAAACCATTCAATGGGGAAAGGAGTCTTTTTAACAAATGGTGCTAGGAAAACTGCAAAGGAATAAAGTTGGACTTTTACCTAACACCATATACGAAATGGATTAAAGACCTACATGTAAGAGCTTAAACAATAAAACTCTCAGAAGAAAACATAGGGCAAAAGCCTTACAGCATTGGATTTGTCAATGATTTCTTAGATGTGACAGCGAGGGTACAGGAAACAAAAGAAAAAATAGACAAATTGGACTTCATGAAAATTTAAAAATTTTGTGCATCAAAAGACACTGTCAATAGAGTAAAAAAGTAACTCGCAGAAGGGAGAAATTATTTGCAAATCACATATCTGATAAGGGATTAATATAAATAATATAGAGAAACTCTTAAAACTCAATGATGACCAAAAATAAAAGAATAAAAAACCAAACAAACCATATTTTTAAGTGGGCAAAAGATTAGAAAAGACATTTCTCCAAAGCAGGTATACAAATGGCAAATAAGCATGTGAAAAGATGCTCAACATCTAAATCAAATGCAAATAAGAACTACAATGAGATATTTTACTACAACCAAAAATTTTTTTTTATCCCTCTATGACTTCATAACCCAAAATGCTCATTAAATAAAACCTATAGCTTTCTGTTATTTACCCTTTCTCTCTGTTGTTCTATGGCTTTTGCTTCCTTTTCTCTATTCCCTTTCATTTCTTCTTTGCTTCTGGCTTTCTTCTTCCCCATGTGCATTCTCTATACCATTGTTTTTTCCTCTGACAATTGGTTTTATTTGTTGGAATATTGAGGGAATTAAGTTTCTTTTCTAATAGGTCCACTGCCAGGAAAATAACTCCTTACAGAATTTTTATTATGGTCAGGTGTTGTTTGCACAAACTTTTCCCAAGGTCACTGTGTATTGGTCCTCAGTGTGATGGTTAGTTTTATTGGTCAATTTGACTGGGCCATGGGCTGCCCAGACAATTCACCAAACATTATTCTGGATGTGACTGTGAGGGTGTGTTTGGATGAGATCATGTGGATCGGTAGACTGAGTAAAGCAGATTGTGCTCCCTAATGTGGGTGAGCTTCACCCAATCAATTGAAGACCTGAATAAAACAAAAAGGCAGAGTAAGAGGGAACACCTGCTGCCTGAGTGTTTGAGCTGGGACATTTGTCTTCTCCACATTCAGAGTTGGAATGAAACATCAGGTCTTGGGTCTTAAGACAACTGGCTTTTAGACTGAAACATGCACCACTGGCTCTCCTGGTTCTCAGGCGTCTAGACTCAGAATGGAGCTACACATCAGGTTTCCTGGGTCTCTAGTTTTCCAACTACAGGTCTTGGGATTCCTCAGCCTTTATAATTGCATGATCAATTTTAAATGATAAATCTCTTTATAAAATGCACATGTGTGTGTATAAAATATTTCTGCAACATTGGAAATACAACCGGAAGCTATCTGAAGTAACTTAGTAGGAGCTCTGGGAAACAGGCAAAAGTTTAGAGCAACTGAGCAAATACCCAATCAAGAAAAAGCCATCTTCAAAACAGTAAGAAAGTTTTGTGGCATTTTTACTAACTCTTGACACACAATCTCCAAGGTACAATAGTAGGCTTGGTCTTGAGCAGGAAACAGCTCTTTTCACAGTTCTGCCATACCTTGCCTGAACCAGAAGCTGCAGAGCAGGCCTTATTTAAAAATCATTGTGAACATGCGCTCTACTCTGTCTTGGGGTTATCTGCAGGAATGATAAAAGGTGTTTGTCTGTTTTGCATAACTGGAACGCAGGTAGGGAAAGTAGTGGGCACTGCTCATAAAAGCTGCAAGAAGTAAGAAATTGCACATGAGCAAAATGTTACAGATAAAGACATACAATATATCATCTAAGGTCTAGAGGAGAAGCTGGGGTAAGATTTTCTGGTAAATTAAGACATTCAAAAGGATCCATGTCTCCACATAGTCTAGTTGCTCTTGTGGAGTCATCTCATGACCCAGAAGTGATTAAAAGACAACCATTAAAATCTGATCTGTGCAAAAAGTCTTTTCCAGATTGAGAAACAACAGCAAGGCAGCACGTTAGCTCAGGCACAGCATTTGAGTTCCAGTCCCCATGGTAGCTCTTCCTGAACTTGGAAAATGACAGGGGGACAGCAAATTAGTTCCAGTGTAGTATATAATTGGTGATAGTTGCTATTAATCCATGAGAGAACAGGAAAAAAAAAAACAAAAAACTGAAGACTAGAAGCAAAGTTTTGAAATCGGACACTAATGATCTAACACCATCACAAACAACCTACAAAACTGGAAGAGGCAGCCATCTTCTCTAATGTACAGGCATCAATGCAAAGACTTAAAGATCAAGACAGAACAGAGAAATACTACACCACCAAAGGAAACCAGCAATGCACCAGCAAGGGACTCAGAACAACAATGAATTTATGAAATATCTGACAGAGAATTCAGAATAATCCTCTCAAAGATATTCAGGGAGTGACAAGAAAATACATTTAAAAAATCAAATGATATGTTGAAAATAATACAGGAGCAGAATAAGAAATTTGGAAAAGAGTGGGCCGGCCCAGTGGTGCACTGCTACAGTGCGCCGCTTGAGAGCGCGGTGGCGCTACCGCCGAGGGTTCGGACCCCACATACAGACCGGTTCCCACTCACTGGCTGAGCGAGGTGTGGGGGTGACGCCGAGGGTTGCGATCCCGTTGCCGGACATGAAAAAAGACAAAAAGGAAAAAAAAAAAAAAAAGAAATTTGGAAAAGAGAAAGAATCATTTATAAAAAACAAACAGAAATTCCAGAAATAAATAATACATTATCTGAACTGAAAAACTCATAGAAACCTCCAACAGCAGACTGATCAAACAGAGGAAAGAATCAGTGAGCTCAAAGACAACATATGAAATTATCCAATCAGAGGAGTAAAAAGAAAACAAATTTTTAAAAATGAAACATAACTGCAGCAATTATGGGATGCCAACAAATAAAATAACCTCTGTATAACTGATTACCAGAATGAGACAAAAAAGGAGGAGACTTAGAAAGCATATTTAGGGGGCTGGCCCCGTGGCTCACTCGGGAGAGTGCAGCGCTGGTAGCGCCAAGGCCGTGGGTTCAGATCCTATATAGGGATGGCCAGTGCACTCACTGGCTGAGCGTGGTGCAGACAACACCATGCCGAGGGTTGCAATCCCCTTACCGGTAAAAAAAAAAAAAAAAAAGAAAGCATATTTAGGAAAATAATGGTTGAAAATTTCCCAAGTATGGAGAAAGATAACAACATCCAGGTACAGAAAGCTGAGAGATCATTAGTAAAATTCAATCCAAAGAGGAATACTCCAAGGCATGTCATAATCAAATTATCAAAAACCAAAGACAAAGAAAGAATATTGAAAGCAGCAAGAAAAAAGAAACACATAACATTCAACAGAGCTTCAAAACAGCTCACCGTGGATTTTTCAGTAAAAACCCTACAGGCCAAAATAGAGTGGAATAATATATTCAAATTGCTCAAGGAAAAAGACAGTTATCCAAGAATTCTGTATCTTGTAAAACTAACCTTCAGATGGGAAGGAGAAACTGAGACTTTCCTAGACAAACAAAAGCTGAGGAAATTCAACAACACTAGACATGCCTTACAAAAAATGCTAAAGGGAGTTCTTCAGTCTGAAAGAAGACAATACTCACGTGTAACAACAAAACAGTTAAAGATATAAAATTCACTAGCAAAGTAATGAAACAATGAAAAACTCAGAATACTCCAGTGCTATAATGATGGTAAATAAACTACTTATATTTTTAGTATGAACACTAAAAGACAAACCCATTGATATAATAACAAATGCAATAATTATATAAGAGATAAGCAATATTTAAAGATGTAACTTGAAACAACAAAATATCAAAAAGGGAGGTATAAAGTCAATGTATAATTTGCTTTGGTTTTTTCTTCCTGCTTAGTTATCAAAATTAAGTTGTTATTAGTTTAAAATAATCTGTTATAATTATAATATGTTTTTTGTAAGCCTAAAGGTAACCATACCACAGAAACCTATAATAGATATACTAAAAATAGATAGTGAGAAATCACAAAATGGAAAAATGTATCCAAACAACAGCCAGGAAAAAAAAAAATGGCAGTAACAAGTTCCTATATAATGACTCTCAATGTAAATGGATTAGATTCCCAATTAAAAGACACAGGAGAGGCTGAAGGAATTATAAAACAGGAACAAAGAATATGGTACCTATAGAAAACTTGTCTCATCTGTAAAGATACACATAGACTGGGCTGGCCCGGTGGCGCACTGGAGAGTGCGCTGCTTGGGAGCGCGGCGGCGCTCCCGCCAAGGGTTCGGATCCCATGTGGAGACCGGTTCCCGCTCACTGGCTGAGCGCGGTGCGGGCGCAACACCAAGGGTTGCGATCCCGTTAACGGTCAGTAAAAAAAGACAAAAAGAAAAAAAAAAAAAAAAGATACACATAGACTGAAAGTGAAGGGATGGAAAAGATTTTTCATGCAAATGTGAATCAAAAAAGAACAGTAGTACCTATACTTATACCAAATAAAATAGATTACAAGTCAAGAAAAGTAAAAAAAAAAGGAAAGGTAGTTATATAATAATAAAGGGATAAGTTCAACAAGAGGATATAACAATTCTAAACATACACAGAAAGCTATAGTAACCAAAAAAGTATGGTACTGGCAAAAAAAATTGACACTCAGACCAACAGAACAGAATAGAAGACCCAGAAATCAACCCACATACTTACAGCCAACTGACCTTTGACAAAGGCACCAAGAACATACACTGGGGGAAAGACAGCCTCTTCAATAAATGGTGCTGGGAAAATTGGACCTCCACATGTAGAAGAATGAAACTAGACCTGCGCCTCTAGCCATATATCAAAATCAACTCAAAATGGATTAAAGACTTAGGTATAAGACCTGAAACTATAAAACTCCTAGAAGGAAACATAGGGGAAACATTTCAGGATGTAGCACTGGGCAAAGACTGTATGCATAAGACCCCAAAAGCACAGGCAACAAAAGGAAAAATAAACAAATGGATTATATCAAACTAAAAAGCTTCTGCACAGCAAAAGAAACAATTAACAGAGTGAAAAGACAACCCAAACAGTGAGATAAAATATTTGCAAACTATGCATCTCACAAAGGATTAATATCCAGAATATACAAGGAACTCAAACAACTTAACAGTAAAAAAAAACAAGTAACCCAATTAAAAAATGGGTAAATGAGCTAAACAGGCATTTTTCAAAGGAAGATATACATGTGGCCAACAGACACATGAAAAAATGGGCAACATCACTAAGCATCAGGTAAATGCAAATCAAAACTACATTAAGATATCATCTCACCCCAATTAGACTGGCTATTATCAAAAAGATGAAGAACAAATGCTGGTGAGGATACAGAGAAAAAGGAACCCTCCTACACTGTTGATGGGACTGTAAATTAGTGCAGCCATTATGGAAAACAGTATGGGGATTCCTCAAACAACTATAGATAGAACTGTGTTATGATCCAGCAATTCCTCTTCTGGTTATGTACCCAAAGAAATAGAAAGCATCGCGTTGAAGAGACACCTGCACTCCCATGTTTATTGCAGCTCAATTTACAATAGCCAAGATAGGGAACCAACCTAATTGCCCATTATCAGATGACTAGATAAGGAAAATGTGGTATATATACACAATGGAATACTACTCTGCCACAGAAAAGAATGAAATTCTGCCATTCATAGCAACATGGATGAACTTAGAGAAAATTATAAGTGAAATAAGCCATGCACAGAAAGAGAAATACTGTATGTTCTCACTCGTGAGAGCTAAACAATAAACTATAAATCTAAAAAAAATAAAAAAGAATGAAAACAAAGAAAGAAAGATACAACAATCACAATAATATGTTGAACTTTCAAACAGAGAACTGAAGTTACTGGAGGTGGGAAAGGGGGAGGAGAGGAAGAGAGGAATTTGGTAAAGGGCTACAAAAAACTATGATATTGTGTATTGTTGAATATAATAATTATCCTGATTTGAGCATCACATAATGCACACAAGTGTTGATATTCAACTCTGTACACCTCAGATATGTACAATCAACTGTTACATAAAAATAAAAATTTTTAAAAATATGTATTAGTCCATTTGTGTTGCTTATAACAGAATACAAGGAACTGAATGATTTATAAAGAAAGTGAAATTTATTGCTTGCAGTTTCTGAGGCTGGGAAGTCCAAAGTCCATCTAGTGGTGGTGACAGTGACCCAGGGGTCTCACACTGCAGGATGGTGGAAGCAGGGAGGGCAGAGAGAGAGAGACAGACTCTCCTTTTAAAGCCCTGAGAACCACACCCCTGACCACCATATTTAATCCATTCACTACTGCACGGTCCAACAACCCAATCACCTCTTCAAGGCTCCATCTTTCAATTACCATAATAGGATCTCCCACCCTCTTAACTGTCACAGTGGGGGGCTAAGTTTCCAATACATAAAACTTGGGGACACAATTCAAGCTTCAGGGAGTTTTGGGGGGACACAATTCAATCCACTATAATATATAATAAAACAATGAACACCTGGAAGACTTTCTTGATAGAAAATGATAATAATAACAAAATAAATAACTTCTGCACACCAAGGGACACTATCTACAAAGTGAGGAGACAACCCACAGAATGGGAGAAAAAGTATTGGCAAACTATGTGGTAGAGTTTGGATGTATTGTCCTCCCAGAACTCACGTGGAAATCTGATCCCCAATGTGACAGTGTTGGGAGCTGTTTGAGTCATGGGGGCAGATCCCTCATGAATGGATTAGTGCTCTCCCTTGGGGGTAGGGGTAGTGAATGTATTTTCCCTTTATTCTCAGGAGAGCTGGTTGTTTATAGGACCCCTGGCACCTCTCTCTCTCTCTCTCTCTCTCTCTCTCTCTCTCTCTCTCTCTCTCTTGCTTCATCTCACCACGTGATCTGCTTGTACCCAGCGGCTGCCTGCCGCTTTCCACCATGACTAGAAGCAGCCTGAGGCCTGCACCAGAGGCAGTTGTCCCAGGATCGTGAGCCAAATAAACCTCTGCTCTTTATAAATTACCCAGTCTCAGTATTCTGTTATAGCAACATAGCAATACAAAAATGGACTAATACACTATGCACCAGACAAGGGGCTAATATTAAGAATATATAAGGAACTCAAACAACCCGAAAGCAAAAAACAAACCCCAAATAACTCAGTTAAAAAATAGCCAAAGGACCTGAAAGGACATTTCTCAAAAGAACATATGTAAATGGCCAATGCGCACATGAAAAACTGCTCCACGCTGCTAATTATCAGAGAATTGCAAAGTAAAACTGCAATGAGATATCATCTTACTCTGGGTAGAATGGCTATTATCAAAAAGATACAAAATAACAAATGCTGGCAAGAGTGTGGTGAAAAGGGAACTTTCATACATTGTTGATAGGAAAGTTACTACAGCCATTGTGGAAAACAGTAGGAGGTTCCTCAAAAAACTAAAAATAGAACTACCATATGACCCAGAAATCCCACTACTGGGTTTATACCCAAAGGAAATTAAATCAATATATTGAAGGCACACCTGCACTCCTTTGTTTATTGTACTTCTATTCACAATAGTCAGAAGATCAAATCAATGGATGAATGAATTTTAAAAACTTTGGTGTACACACACACACACACACAATGGAATATATTCATCTATTAAAAAAAAATGAAATCCTGTCATTTGCAGCAACATAGATGAACTGGAGACCTCCATGTTAAATGAATTAAGCCAGGCACAGAAAGACAAATACTGCATGATCTCACTTATGTGGAATCTAAAAGAAAAAGAAAAAGTGGTTCTCATGGAAGTAGAGAGTAGAATAATGGTTACCAGAACCATAGAAGGGAAGAGGGACAAGGAGGAGAAGAGGCAGATTAATGGGTACAAAGTTACTGATAGATAAAATACATTTTCGTGTTTGTTCTGGGATGACTAGAGCTAATAATACTATATTTCACATGTCTAAATATCTAGAAAAGAGTGTCAACCATAATCACCACAAAGAAAAGTCAAATGTTTAAGTGATGGATATGTTATCTACCCTAGTGAATTGCTGTGCAATATATACATGTATTGAAACAACACACTATGCCCCACAAGCGTGTACAATTAAAAAAATTTTTTTTTATTTTTAAAAGGGCATAAAGGTAAAGAAAGGCATGGAAGCCATGGGTACAACTTGAGAAAACTATTTGTTCATATAAGCTACCATAAACAAAGACCAAAAAAAAAGGGGAACCATGTACATGGGGGTATTTAGGAGGCCATATGCATGCCAAGTGCTCAGAAAAACTCTGAGAACACCTTAAATTTTCACCTTGAACTCATTTCTAGGCTCAGAGCAAGTTTAGCTAACTGGTGAAGGAGTGTTCCAGCCAGAGCTAATCTTCAAAGGTGAAGTGGTTGCTGTCTCTTATTTGTCCTTTTCTTTGATGCTTTTTGTTTGTTTGTTTCAGCTCCTGGCATTCAAGGAAATCTCTGTCAAAACATTAGCTGAGCATGAACTAAAGGAACAAAAATTTCAGTGATCACACAACAACAGTTGGGAACGTCTTAAAATAGACTATACCTTTCAACAATTGATAAATAAAAAAGTAAGAAACCTGGGGATAGGAAGAATATGACTTATAAAGTTATTACATTATAATATGCATATGCCCAATTTTCAAAAGAAAGGGTCATAAAACATACACAGAAATAGGAAAATATGATTCATTCAAAGAAACAAGACTAATTGACAGAAACCATTCATGAGAAATCTTGGACATCAGACTTAATAAGAAAATTTTAAAACTGCTGTCTTAAATATATTCTAAAAGCTATGGGAAAATATGGACAAAGAACACTAAAGGAAATTAGGAAAACAATTAAGAACAAAATAAAAATATCAACAAGAAGACTGAAATTATAAAAAGAAAACAAATTCTGAAGATGAAAAGAACAATAACAAAAACTTCAAAAATTCACTGGAGGGTTTCAACAGCAGATTTGGGCAGGCAGAAGAAAGAACTGTGAGTTTTATATAAGATAATTAAAATTATCAAGTTTGAGGTGCAGAAAGATAAAAGAATGAATAAAAGTAAACAGAGCTTCAGGGCTTACCATCAAGTAGACCAATATAAACCTTGTGAAAGTCCCAGAAGGAAAAGAGAAGGGAAAGTGGTAGAAAGACAATTTGAAGAAATAATGGCCCAAAACACACCAAATTTGATGAAACATGTGAATCTAGAAATCCAAGGAGCCCAACAAACTCCAACTAGGATAAACCCAAAGAGACCCACACAAGGAGACACATTGTAATCAAACTGTCAAAATACAAAGACAAAGAGTGTATCTTGAAAGCAGCAAGAGAGAAGGAACTTGTCACAACCCAGAGATCCTTGATAAAACTGCCTCTTGATTTCTCATCAGAAACTTTAGATTCCAGAAGCCAGTGGGATAATATATTTAAAGTGCTGGGGGGAGAAAACTATCAGCCAAGTATTTTGAATTGGACAAATTGTTGTTCAAAAATGAGGAAGAAATCAAGATATTCCAGATAAATAAAAGCTAAGGGAGTTTATTATCACCAGATCTTCCCTACAAGAAATACTAACAGGAGTCTTTCAGGTGGAAACGAAAATATAAAGTTCACCAATGAAGGTAAATACATGAGCAATATAAAAGCCAGTATTATTGTCATCTGGTTTGTAACTCTAGTTTTTATTTTCTACAGTATTTAAAAGACAAATTCATAAAAAATAATTATATGTCTATGTTATTGGACACACAATTTATAAATGTAATCTGTAGCATCAATAACATAAAGGGGGGATGGAGCTGTATAGTGGTAGATGTTTTTTGTGAGATTAAAGTTAACTTGGTATCAGTTCAAATTAGATTATTATAACTTTAGGACATTATAGTGATCCCATTATAACCACAAGAAAAATATCTATGAAATATACACAAAAGGAAATGAGAAAGAAATCAAAATGTGTCACCAGAAATATCAACTACACACAAAAGAGGCAGTAATGGAGAAAATGAGGAACAAAAAGGCTATAAGATATACAGAAAGTAAATAGCAAAATCACAGAAGTCTTCATTATTAGAAATTTTTTTCAATATAAATATAAAAAGATAGATACTGGCATAATGAATCAAAATGCATGATCCAACTATACGTGTCTACAGACACTCCCTTTTGGTCTAAAAACACAAATAGGCTGAAATTGAGAGAGACCAAAAAAAAGGTATTTCACACAAATAGTAACCCAAAGAGAGCTTAGATGGCTATACTTATATCACATAAAATAGACCTTCAGACACAAATGATTATAAGAAAAAACAAGGACATGATATATTGACAAAAGGTCAATTCAAGAAGAACATAATAATTATAAGTATACATGCAACAAACATCAAAGACCCAGAATAAATGAAATAAACATTTACATAAGTGAAGGGAGAAATACAGACATACAATAATAGTTGGAGAATTAAATATCCCATTTTCAATAATAGATAGAACAACTCTACAGAAGATCAGTAAGGAAATAGAGGACTTAATCTAAGCCAATTAGACCTAATGGACATACATAGAACATTCCATCCAATAACAGCAGAATACAAATTTTTCTAAAGTGCACAGGAAACATTCTCCATGATAAACCATATGATAGGCCACAAAATGAGAGTTAATAAAATGAAAAAGACTGAAGTCATACAAAGTATCTTTAAGTATCTTTTCTTTTCTCTTTTGTGTTTGTTGAAAACACAACATACCAAAACTTACGGGATGCAGTGAAAGCAGCACTGAGAGGAATTTATTGCTATAAATGCATACATTAAATAAGGCAAAAGAGCTCAAATCAATATCTAACTTTACATCTTAGGGAACTAGAAAATGAAGAGCAAAATAAACAAAGTTAATGGAAAAATAAAAAGATTAGAGCATAGATTAATAAAAGAGAAAAATCAATGAAACAAAATATGGGTTCTTTGAAACCGTCTATGGTACTGACAAACCTTTAGGAGACTGAATCAGTAACCAAAAACCTTCCAGCAAAGGAAAGCACTGGAACAGATGGCCTCATTGATGAATTCTACCAAATATTTTAAAAAGAATTAATACCAATCTTCTCAAACTCTTCCAAAAGATTGGAGAGGAACTAAAATTTCCTAATTCATTTTACAAGGCCAACATTAAGTTGATACCAAAACCATACAAAGACACTACAAAAAAAGAAAACTGCAAATCAACATCTGTTCTTGTAGAGGTGACCCCCACTTTCATAACCTATGAAATTTGTTTCTGTAAAACTGCTTGCTAATATGTTAAGGTAAGATAATTAAGTTTGCCACCAGCCTTTCTTGCCTGATATGGGACTTTCCAGTACACAGTTACAGGAAGGCTCAACCCACCTGTGTCCCAGTTGCAAAAAACAGTTGAATATTTCTGTACTCTATAGCTCTGTGGTCACAAGCTTGTGCTTGTGTTAACAAGAAAACCACAGGCTGTCAGCTCCCAGCTCCTTCCTGTGTAGGTGAGAAACAGGCTAGCTGCCTAAGACCCCTCCTCAAGTAACCACACACTTCCTGCCCTTATACCCAGGTGTCATAACGACCCTTACCCAAAACTTATGGAAAGACCCTGCTAAAAGCTAACCGCAAAATTAGCTTATGTATTGTTAGTTTGCTTGCATTGGCTGATTCAAAAATTAATGTATCTGCCCTCGCTGTGCCAATAAATACGGAGGGCAAAAGCCATTCAGGGCCACTTCTGTCCTGAAAACGGAGCGACCCCAGCATGCTGTAATAAAAACCTCTTGCTTATTGCAACGATCTCTGCCTCCTGGTCTTTGCGAGAAGAGCCTTCCCAACAAGTAAGATTCGTGCTTTCAGGCCAGTCTTACATTCTGAATGTAGATGTAAAAAATTCTTAATAAAATACTAGCAAGCTGAATTCAACAGCATATTAAAAGGATTATACATTTTGACAAAGTAGGATTTATTCCCAAATGCAAGGATGGCTGAAGGTACAAAAATTAATGAATGTAATATCCAACGTTAATAGAACAAAAGGGGGGAACCACACGATTATCTCAAGTGATGCCAAAAAAGCATTTTACAAAATTCAACAGTCTTTCATGACTTAAAAAAAAAAAGTACTCAATAAACTAGGAATAGATGGAAACTTCCTAAATATGATAAAGTCCACATATGAAAAATGCACAGCTAACATGGTCATTGGTGAAAGACTGAAAATAATGTCCCTGATATCAGGAACAAGAAAAGAATGCCCACTTTTGCCATTTCATTTCAGTATACTATTAGAATTTCTAGCTGGAGAAATTGGGCAAGTAAAAAAATAATAAAATTTTCATCAAAATTGGAAAAGAAGAAGAAAAATCATTCCTATTCATAGATGCTATGATTTTACATGTAGAAAATCCTAAAGATTTTACCAAAAAACTGTTAGAACTAGTAAATGAATTCAATGAAATAGCAGGTTACTAAGTCAATACAAAAAAAACTAGTTGCATTTCTCTACACTAACAATGAATAATCCAAAGAGAATTAAGAAAACAATTCCATTTACAATAGCATCAAAATAAAATAAAATACTTAAAATTAACTTAATAAGGAATGCTAAAGGCTCATGCACTGAAAACTACAAAAGCAGAGAGAAATTAAAGAAGACAGAAGCAAATGGAAATACATTCATGGTCATGGATTGGAAGACTCGATATTTTTAAAATATTAACACTATCCAAAGCATTCAATGAAATCCCTATCAAAATCCCAATAATGCTTTTTGCAGAAACAGAAAAATCCATCCTAAATTCACAAGAAATTTCAAGGGGCCCCAAGTAGCCAAAACATTCTTGAAAAAGAAGAATGAAGTTGGAGGACTCACGCTTCCTGATTTTAAAACTTACCACAAAGATAGAGTAATCAAAACAGTGTCATACTGTTGTATGGACTGTCATATGGACCAATGGAATAGAAATAGAGCCCCCAAATAAATTCTTACCTGTATAGTCGATTGATACTCCACAAGGGTGACGAAACCATTTAATGGAAAAGAGGTCATTTCAACAAATGGTGCTGGGATAAATGGATACACAAGAATAAAGTTGGACCCTTACCTCAGAGCTTACACAAAAATTGACTCAAAATGGATCAAAAACCTAAATATAAGAGCTAAAATTATAAAACTCTTAGAAGAAAACATATGGGCAAATTTTTGTGTTCTAGGATTTGTAATGGTTTCCTAAATATGATGTCAAAGACACAAGCTACAAAATAAAAAATAGATTAATTGGACTTCAAAATGAAAAACTTCTGTGCATCAAGATCCACTCTCAGGAGAGTGAAAAATCAAATCACAGAATAGGAAAAAATATTTACAAATAATATATCTGATAAGGGATTAATATCTAGAATATAAAAATAACTCCTACAACTTGACAACAATAACTACAACAAAAAATTTTAAATGGTCAAAGGATTCAAATAGACATTTCTCCAAAGAAGATATACAAATGGCCAATAAGCACGTGAGAAGATGCTCAAATTCACTAGTCACTAGGGAATGCAAATCAAAACCATTAGATACCACTTCACACCCTGTAGGTGACTATTATTAACACACACGCACACACACACCAGAAAGTGTTGGTGAGGATGTAGAGAATTTGGAATCCCTGTGCATTGCTGGTGGGACTGTAAACCGGTACAGCACTGAGAAAAATAGTTTGATGGTTCCTCAAAAGTTAAATACCATACTGAATACATTATACCATATAATTCAGTACTCCAATATCTATCCAAAAAAATTGAAAGCAGGGAACTGAACAGATAGTTGTACCCCAATGTTTACAGCAGTGTTATTCACAATAGCCAAAAAATGGATATGACCCAAGTGCCCATCAACAGAATAATACATAAGGCAAATGGTATATACCTACCACTGAATATTATCCAGTCCAAAGAAGGAATGAAATTCTGACGCATGCTATGCCATGGAAGAACCCTGAAAACTTTATGCTATAGTGAAATAAGCCAGTCACAAAAGAACAAATATTGTGTGATTCCACTTCCATGCGGTATCCAGATAAGGCAAATTCATACAGACAGAAAGTACAATAGAGATTACCAGGTGCTGGGAAAGAAAAGAATTGGGTAGGTATCGATTAATGGGTGCCGAGGGTCTGCTCAGGATGATGAACAAGTTCTGGAGATAAACAGTGGTGACAGTTGTGATACAGGAGGTCTCAGTTCCCCTGGGCTTGGGTTTTAGGACACGCCTCTAGGTTTCCAGCCACTCCCTGAGGTCTCAGGCCCCCTCCTCTGAGCTCTCTGCTGGAGGAAATTTACTGTGGCCAGTTAGACCTATTTTTAGCACCAGCACCTGGAAAATAAGACCACAGGGGCTGATTTATGCAAATCCAGTGGCTGGGCATGATCAACAGAGAGCACAGAACATTCTTGAATATGCCTGGTGCATGTGATAGAGTCTGATCAATGAACATGCTCCAGGAAGAGACCTAATGAGCATGTGCAAGACTAAATGCATAACTGGGAGCCACCCCCTAAATTGAGTATTCATTAGACAGAGGAACTATAAAAGCCGAATGCTGCAGAAGGCGGGGTTGTTGCTCTCCTGGAGGTGGGCGGCACTCTGCTGGCTGAGATACGCATACTTCACTTTGTATCAAACTTACTTTCAGCAAGCGGCTTCTCATTTTCTTGAGTCAGCCTGCACTTTGTACTGAGCTTCAGGTATGTTTTTCTTGCTTTTGTGTTAGACTTGGTGTGGGCCCTGCTCAGTGTCTAGAGCTATGCTGCACTCTCTGTGGAGCCTGTATTTCTTATCTATTATGCTAAACTTGTTCTCACTTTCTACTGTGACTCTGGCCTTGAATTCGTTCCTGTGGTGGAGTCAAGAACCTGGTAAGAGGCCTGGGTGGGCTGAGGCTGACTACCGGGCCTCCCAGACCCTATCTCTGACATCAGTTGCACAATATAGTAAATGTACTTAATGTCACTGAACTGTACACTTAAAATAGTTCAAATGGCTAATTTTATATTGTGCATATTTTAGCACAATATCAAAAAAGTAAAGACACAATTTGATCCTTTAAAATCTTATTTTCACGTTTTGTTGCGCCAGAGGAGCATTTAGCCTAGGACAAATTTTGTCCCATTAACTGTGACAAAATCATGCTGTGTGCCTTTTTGGTACACATTGATGGCCTATCAATTATGAGATTTTTTTCACTCTGACTGGTGGGAACACAAAATATTTTCAGACTGTGTGAGCTTTAGGCATTGTTCTTATTTCTGCTGCCCAAGTCCAGCCACTCTTCACTCAAAGAAACAAAAGACTCTAAGTCCCAAATGTTGGTGTGAGGTAGAAAGCTTTATTATCAAACATCTGAAGAGACAGTTAAACTAAAATTGTCTCAGAGGCTCAGGAGCCTTGGCAAGTGTTTTTAAAGGGAACAGTGTGGGGAACAAGTAGGGGAGTTTAGTCCCATCAGAAGTCTGTTATGTGAAATCTTGCAGGCTCCAGGCTATTTTTTTAATCTTAGGGTCAGTTCTGTAACTTTTTCATTCATCCTTGGAATGCAGGTGTTATCCAGCTCCCACAAACTATGGTGCCTTGCTCCCCGATAGCTGTGACTCCAAAGGAGAAATGGTTAGTTCACCAAGTTCTTGATTAGTTCTTATTTATTATCTTGCTCTTCCTGAGCACCAAGTCCTGCAGCATTTTCCCATGAGCTATGCTGTGAGCCAAGTTTACAAAAAGACTTCTGTATGGCTAGGATCCTGCTTAAAGCTGTATTCTACAAAATGGCATGCTCTCCAGCTTTTACCCCTTATTCCGTGCTGCCCCAGGGGATCTAGAAGTGGTCCCTGTCCCACCACAGTTCCAATTCTGTTTCTGTACTTTAAATGGAGATGATCAAATCTCCTTTATTAGAGCTAAGACTGGCTTAAGCCCTGTGGGGAACGATGGAAAGAGAAAACACCCTCAAGCCTGAAGGACAGCTTACTGTCCAGCTGGAGAAACATACCTCACACAAAAAGATGAGCAGACCTTCCAAAAAGCCAAATGTGAGATTGTATCTTGGCTC
>NW_007738006.1:24244-47789 GCF_000696425.1 Galeopterus variegatus
TATATATATATATATATATATATATATATATATATATTTTTTTTTTTTTTTGACCGGTAAGGGGATCTCAACCCTCAGCACGGTGTGGTCTGCACCACGCTCAGCCAGTGAGTGCACCGGCCATCCCTATATAGGATCTGAACCCATGGCCTCAGCACTACCAGTGCCGCACTCTCCTGAATGAGGCACAGGGCCGGTCCTGTAAGTATATATTTTTGAAATATCATCTGAGTTTTGTAAGAACCAAGTCATAAAAGATACTGGCATAATTTGGCCAATACATTTTAATAATTTTATGTTTGCATAATATTTTTATATGTCCCAATGCCTTCATAACTAATTCTCAGACATTTTGGCCCCAACCCTAAGGTTTACATTTCACATAAAGCAAACCGAAAGAATAAGTTTCAGCTATAGAAGGTTATCAAGCAAATAGACAAATAGTTATATACGATATATACTGCTCTTCATTTTGCATTCTGTGACGGAAAGTATAACCAGTGCAAAGTAACCTGGGGCCTATCCAAATTGGGGATATATTTTTCTAAAATAGAAATGGGAGACTGGCTATCAGTTTCCTATTGAACCAATTTGAGGCCAATAATTTGCAACTGTCTGGTCAATAATTTGCTTTTAACTCTGCCTATGTGATCTCCTGGAATTTAGCTACTCAAGTACCGTGCCTGCTTTGGGTATAAATGCTGTAGTTCCAGCTTACAAGTGGGAAAACCTCATGGGCTTTCATACTGTGTGTGAGAAGGAACCTGATAGAAGAGCCTTTAATTTCCCTACATGAGGTAGCCAGCAACACCTTGGCTGTTTTCTTAATTTACTCTAGGACAGAGGTTGATGGTCCCTTATGGGGCATTCCATTTTGAATAACTATTCACCTGAATGTGCACCTTCAGCCTGACTGTTAGTTTTGAAGAACAACAGGTTTATTTTCCTGATAAGCAGAAATCCATTTAGATTTTCAAATATTTGGTTTCTTCCTTCTTTATAATCCCTTTCCAATACTTGTTCAAAACTTCCTGGAAAATACTTATGATATACTTTTTAAAAAATCAATAGACTGATTGTTTGGAGAAGTTTTGTTTTACAGGAAAATGGAGCAGGAAGTACAGAGAATTACCATATGCACCCTCATCACCCCCCACTTTCTCTTATTATTAACATCTTGTATTAGTGTGGTACATTTGTTATAATTGATGAGACAGTGTTGATACATTATGATTAGCTAAAGTCCGCAGTTTACACTAGGGTTAGCTCTATGTTGCACACTCTATTAGTTTTGACAAATGTGTTATGTCATGTATCCATTATTACAGTATCCTATAGAATAGTTTCACAGCCCTAAAAATCCTCTTTACCCCACCTATTCATCTCTCCCCATCTCCCCAGCACCTGAAAAACACTGATCATTTTTTTATAGTCTTCAGAGTTTTGCCTTTTCCAGAATGTCATATTGTTGGAATCATACACTATGTAGCCTTCTCAGACCAGCTTCTTTCATGTAGCAACATGCATTTAAAGTTCCTCCATGTATTTGGGTGGCTTAATAGCTCATTGCTTTTATCCCTGAATAAATATTATGTTGTATGAATGTACTGCATTTGTTTATTCTTCAGTTCTTGAAGGACATCTTGGTTGCTTTCAACTTTTGGCAATTTTGAATAAAGCTTTTATAAATATTTGCATGCAGGTTTTGTGTGAACATAACTTTCAACTTATTTGGATAAATACCAAGGAAAGCAATTGCTTAGTCATATGGTAAGAGTTTGTTTGATCTGTAAGAAATTGCCAAGCTGCCTTTCAAAGTGGCTGTACCCATGGACCCAGGAACAGATAGAGGACCCAGAAATCAATCCATGTACTTACAACCAACTAACCTTTGACAAAGGCATCAAACACATACACTGGGGAAAGGACAGCCTCTTCAATAAATGGTGCTGGGAAAACCAGATATCCATATGTACAAGAATGAAACTAGACCTGTACCTCTCACCATACACCAAGATAAGCTCAAATGGATTAAAGACTTAAATATAAGACCTGAAACTATAAAACTCCTACAAGAAAACATAGGAGAAACACTTCAGGATATAGGACTGAGAACCAACTTTATGAATAAGACCCTAAAAGCACAGGCAACAAAAGAAAAAATAAACAAATAGGATTATATCAAACTGAAAATCTTCTGTACAGCAAAGGAAACAATCAACAGAGTGAAAAGACAACCTACAGAATGGGAGAAAATATTTGCAAACTACACCTCTGACAGGGGTTAATATCCAAAATATACAAGGAACTCAAACAACTTGACAATAAAGAAACAAATAATCCAGTTTAAACATAAGCAAAAGAGGGCCAGCCCGGTGGCGCACTGGAGAGTGCGCCGCTTGGGAGCGCGGCGGCGCTCCCATCCCATGTGGAGACTGGTTCCCACTCACTGGCTGGGCGCGGTGCGGGCACAACACGGAGGGTTGCGATCCCGTTGTCGGTCAGTAAAAAAAAACAAAAAGGAAAAAAAAATGAGCAAAAGAGCTGAATGGATATTTCTCAAAGGAAGACATATGAATGGCCAACAGGAACATGAAACAAGGCACAAATGGTGAAAAAAAAAAAAAGAACACTATAGTAGCGGGGCATTATTTTGCTCACTGCTTTTTCCCTAGCATTGAGAATTCATGCATAGTAGATGGTCAATATTTGTTAAGTGAAGTCAGTTTTGACTATGTTTAGAAGGCATTTGAGAACACAAGACATTTCTCTAGAATCCTGAATAGACACAAGGGAGTATTTGAAAAAGTTCATGGAAAAATTAATATTATATTTTAATTCCACTTTTCCATGAACTTTTTAAAGTACCCTCATAAGTGAAGATACTATCTGGTGGTTGGGTAAGGCATATTAAAAGTAATTGTTTGATTATGTATTTAATTATTGCATAACGAGACACATTCTGCAAAGGCAGATTACAGCAAAAGCCAAATAGATGAAGGTCAAGAAAACTAAAATAATAATTTAATAAAAGTATATAAAAAAAATTGAAAGTAACTCAAAACAAAGGTAAAATGAGAAAATACAGCACTATAAACAGGATAAATGCATAGAAAACCACATGCAGAGAAAACCACACCTATACATGTCATGGAAAAAGACAAAGGGGAAATCTTAAAAGTATCCCCCCAAAAAACCCACATCAAAATTCCTTTAAAGAATCGATAAAGGACTAAAAACTGACATTTCAATAGAATCTGCTTTAGCTAGGAGACAATAGTGTGATATCACCAAAATGCTGAAAGAAAATAACTGCCAGTCAGGACTTTCTTTGTGAAACAATAGCACAATTATTTTTAATTGAGGTGAAGTTCTCGTAATATACAATTAGCCATTTCAAGTACATCTTCAATGGTACTTAGTACATTCATATTGTTATGCAACCACTACCACTTTCTGTTTTCAAAAGTTTTTCATCACCCCAGGACACCCTCTACACGTTAAGGAATCTCTAACCATTCCCTTTTCTCCCAATCCCTGGCAACCATAAACTTGCTTTCTGTCTCTATGAATTTACTTATTCTGGTATATACATACATATATATATGCACATACATACACACACACACACACACACACACACAGAATGAATTATACAATATGTGGCCCTTTGTGTCTGGCTTTGTTTCCCCTAGCATAATTTTTACATGACCTTACAGAAAATGGTTGAGTAGGGATAATTATTATTGTTATCAGAACCAACTGTTTCATAACTCTAGAATCTAATCAAACACAAACAGCAAGTAGCGGTGTTTTTAATAATAATGAAAAATGTTGGTAAATTTTTGCATTTTTCATAGCAGCTGTCATCTCTCATTTCCCATCCCCATAGTAGTCATGGGAATAGTGGTCCACATCCCAGGTGTGGCTTGCTGATGCAGGGTTGGCAACAGGATTTTGTCCTCCAAAATTGGGGTTGATAGGGGTTGTGTGTTTTGATCTGCCTGGCAGCTCACTGAAGGACCAGTACAGAGGCTGGCCATTATTTCAACACCCTCAGTCTGAAGCAGCTTCCCTGGTGGCATCTGGCAAAAGAATTTAAAGAAACAGGCCAACTTTTTCTTTTCTTTTTTGAAATTCTGTATGTAGATATGTAGGGAAATACCTTTCAAGTCACTGGCTGAATGAAGAGATAATGAAACAGGCATTTCAGTGACACACATGACAAGAAATACAATATTTGCAAAAATAGTATGGAAGTCACTAACCTAACTGATAACTACAGCCCTCAATGAACAACCACAAACAATCCCAGGGATGGGAAAGAATCTGATTGTCAGAGTAACCTCATTTAGTACTCAAAATGTCCAGTTTGGGGCCGGCCTGTGGCTCACTCGGGAGAGTGCAGTGCTGATAACACCAAGGCCACGGGTTCGGATCCCATATAGGGATGGCCGGTTGCTCACTGGGTGAGCGTGGTGCTGACAACACCAAGTCAAGGGTTAAGATCCCCTTACCGGTCATCTTTTTAAAAAAAAAAAAAAAACAGTCCAGTTCTCAACAAATTATAAAGCATGCAAAGCAACAGAAAAGCCTACTCACAGGGAAAAAAAGAAATTGACAGAAGCCACTCTTTTTTTTAAGTTTATTTATTAAGATAATTTTTTTACATTCAATGATGTTGTGGAGCAGTTAGGGGAAAAGGGAAGAGGGGGAGGGGGAAGGAGATAGGGTGAGAGAAGGAGGAAGGAGGAGGGGCAGGGATGAGGCCTGTGGCACCCCCCTTATTCCTGAAGGGGAGACCAGGGGGCTTCCAGAAGAGTCTTGGTCATTGCTGGGCTGGTTGCAGGTGTCAGGGGGGCATGGCTGAGGCCATCATCCCTCCACCGCCCTGGCTTGGGAGAGCCCAGGGCACTTCCTGCAGCAGCTCAGTGGTCATTGCTGGGCCAGAAGAAACCATTCTTAAAGAAGCCTAGGCATTAGAGTTACTAGAAAAAGACTTTAAATCAAGGGTCTTCAATATGCTCAAAGAGCTAAAGGAAACCAGCCCATGGGAAGCATTTGGAGTGTGGGGTGTGGGGGAGACCAGCCCATTGGGGAAACATTGGGGCACAGCATGGACAACTGATCTGCCCCCCAGTCAGTGCAGGCCCACTCAGTGGAGAATGGTCAGGAATACAGAATAGCAGGTGGAGCGGTTTGCTGGAAAGACTTAGGTCCAGACCAGAGTTTCTGCACAGCCCAGGTGCACCGGATCTCATGAGGCCTGGAAGTACCTACAAAGTCAACCATTAGAACCTGAGCTGCACAAAAAGCCTTCCTCACAGAATCAGCAGCAAAGCAGCAATTTAGCTCAACTACAGAGCTCAAGTACTGGTCCCCACAGGAAGTTCCCCAATTTTAGAAGTAAGCAAAGGACAACAAATTAGTTCCAGGGCAGAGTTTAAGTGGTGAGAACAGCAAATAATCCAACACAGAACTGAAAAAAACCCCAAAATACCCACAGACCAGAGACAAAGTGTAATATTAACTAGTAAAGGTCTCACTTCACCAAAGAACACCTATAAAACCTAGGAGGACCAGAAATCCCAGGGGTCCCCAAGACAGGGAGGGCCAGGGGCCTCAGCCATGCTCCCCAAGACCCACAACCAGCCCAGTGATGACCACGGAGCTGCTTCAGGAAACACCCTGGGCTCCCGAGCCCAGGCAGTGGGTGCTGAGGGCTTCGGCCACACCGCTCTGACATCTGCATTCAGCCCAGCAATGACCAAGCCACCACTGGAAGCCTCCTAGTCTCCCCTGCAGGAATGAGCGGGTGCCACAGGCCTCAACCATGCCCCACTGTCTTCCTTCTTCTCCCACCCTATTTTCTTCCCCCTTCCCCTCCCCCCTCCCACCTAACTGCTCCGCAACAACACCTTAGAATGTAAAAACAGATGGAGCCAGGACCAACCCCTCCTCCCACAGCCAGGCACGCTGCCACTGCCACGGGGCTTACCTGTGGTCCTGAGGTATGGAGCTGGGGACCGACTCCTCCTCCAGCAACTGGGCAAGGAGCACGCCAAAAACACCACTTCCATGTGACCACAGCCACCACAATAGCCACGGCTGCCGCAAAAGCAGCTAGACACCACAACCACCATGTAAAATGCACGCCAGCCACTCGAATACATTGACACAAGGAGAGTCACCAGCGGAGACCAAAGAAAAGAAGAGGATGCCTCTCTCCACAAAGCCCATTCCAGAGTGACAGAAGAAGCATCTACTCTATGATAATAGTGGGGGACCTGAACACACCTCTCTTAGCACTGGACAGATCATCTAGGCAACAAATCAATAGAGAAATCATTACTCTTACAGAAGGAGAGAAGAAATCTAGGATTATCAGAGGTGGGAGGAGGGAGAGAAAGGGGAATGGGGAAAGATTGGGTAAGGGGCATAAAGAACAAATATGATTTGTAGTAATATATATGCAAATAATATTGATTTGATCAACATACATCAACATTGAACCCCCCCCCCCAAAAAAAAAGAAAAGCTTAGTAAGGCTTTAGGAAAAGTATATATCCATCACCAATAACAAATATTCAATCCTAAAATTCTTGCTTTGTCTTTTAAAAGTTAACTTTAGTTCAGAGCCTTGGGTACAATTAAAGAGTCTTTATTCTGGCAGAGGATATGGGACATCCATTCTGCTGACACATTGTGACCTAAATAATGTACAGATTCCTGAGAGAGTTCTCACTTTTTTCTGGATGCTGCATATCCCTTTTTTACTAATCTTGTTAAGAGATACTTTGAGCCTTGCTCAAAATTACTTAGATTTATGGACCACAGAAGTTGGAGACAGGAAGACAGATTTAGAGTGGCAGTTTGATTCTCTGAATTAGCATGCAAAAACCCCAAAAACAGACAGACTCTTTCAATAGCCAATAGCAAACATATCAATGGCCTAGTGACATGGACCTAATGGTCCAGTAAACCTAGTTTGGAGAGGAACACGGCCCAAACCAGGAGTGTCCTGTGAAATTCTCTAAACAATTCACAATCTACAAACAGAACAAAATACAATGGGTTTTTGACCATGTACCACTCATGACAGAGATCCATGGCAATCAACTGGATATTCTGACTGTAAACCAGAGTAAACAAACTCATAAAAGACAAGAAAAAACTTAGGAAGAGTCAAAAATATCTCATTGACCATGATTTGAGATTCACCCAAAGGGCTTGATAATTGATGAGCCTGTGAACAACACTTCTGGATGTTAGCAATTATTAAACTTCAATGGGCAGTCTGTTCTGGTGATCTTGGTGAGTCTTCCAGAAACTGTTAAAGAGAGTATAATGCTTCTGGAACCAAACATCGAGAAATGAAAGAAAGTTTACTGCAAAGAAATGAGCCTGATCCAACATGGAGGTTAGACTCGAGGACTGAGGTTTGAGAGAGTTAAATGACATGGGGTTTCTAAAGCTCCAAATTGTGAGCAGTCTCTGACCCATGTTAAGAAAGCAAAGTTCTTGAATGTCCTTGGAATAGGTCTACTAATCTCCATAGTGCCTAGTGAGATGTCTCTATAGCAAATGCTTCTCAAATGATTAAATAAACTAGAAATGTACAATTCTTTCTCTTAACAAATATATGAATAGATGAGACAGAATCTTAGCTCATGCACTTTTCCTCTTTTTCTTCCATTTACTCAGAATAATTGTCTTTATCAATATCTAAGTTATTCACCACTGTCTGGGAAAACCCTCAGGTATGATTGTCCCAACTCCACCTAGTGGCATCTAAGATAGTCAGCAACAACAAAAGGAAATATATCATCTTCACAGTAGAAGATATGGGTTGGATAACGATCTAGATGTTAGGAAAGTACAAAACAGAACAAAAACCCTATGCTCTTAAGAGAAAAATATTTTCTCATTTATAATCATTGCCAATATTCCATGATGATGCCTCACCAACAGAAGCCTATTATACACTTTTGGGAAGTAGGGGCGATATGATTAATTGATTGACACTGCTTTGTGTAACCACCCTGCTCCCTACTTTCATTTGTTTATGCAGTCAAGCTCATCACAGAGTTGAAAAATGTATTGCAAATGATTTTGTTACTGGTCATAATTAAAGTATCAGGATTGTGAAATCTCTGCTTTTTTAAAGGTTAGAGCATATTTGAGGTTAGCTGTCTAGAAAGGGAATGGGAGCTGGGAAAGAAGCATGCCCCCAAGCTGCAAACCAGAGCTCAGACCAGCCACACACAGGACACACTCATCAGCCCCCTCTCGCAGACACAGCTCAGGCAGAAGTAGAATGACTTCAGCCCACTAATTGCACAAGTCATTTCTACTTTGCACAGGTCACTAGCTCAGTCCATTTGGAAACCAAGGCAAAGGAAAAAGATAATAATTTGATTCTTTTGTCAATTTTTATATGTCAAAGGGACTTATTTTACTGTGAAGGGAAAATAGTGAAGTCAATAGATTTGGTCAAGTCTCATGTTTAAGGATTCACTACTGCTTTTACTGTCAGGGCCTTGTTGAGTCTGTCACTAAGTTACAGAGTCTCTGCTTTCTCCAGATATATTTGCAGTGGCAGACTTTTGGGGAACATCAGGAAAAACTTGCAGTATCCAGACTTCGAAAATTCCTAATGTTAGCTTTAGGAATTGTATTAACGATATGTATGGGAGGTTTTTTTGGTGGGGTGGAAAGGGACTGGGACCTTCCGTCTCATTACAGGTCTTTAACCCCTTGAGATTCTGCAAGGAAAATCCTGGTAAAAAGACACTCCCATGCTTTCATACCCTTCTCAGCTGGATTAAGGTAAAGACTCACACTGGTGAATTTGATGGAAACATATAATAGTGCTTATTTGATAAGACTTCACTCACTCCCCTCAGGCCCTCAATTAGCTGGCACTGTTGTGACTCCCCATCCTCTTACCTGGCTTGTCTTCTCTTGTGACCATTGTGTTCAGATGGTCCATTTTGAGCCCCTGAAGTCACCAGTTAAGGTCCTAAAGGACAACTCTGGTCCCTGGTATATGGCATGGAGTGATGAAGGCCATCTCATGACAGGATCAAAGACTACACTTAAACTTGCCACCTTGTTATAGGGACAAAGCTACATTGGCAGCTCCCAGCTCTCGTTCTTGCAGGGAGAAATGTTAATCTAAGGTCTGGGTATCTCTTTGGCACATGCTATGAGAGATACTTGCTTTACCAAATGACAGTATAATCCACTGAATATGCCAGGCTTAATGTTCTCATGCCCAAGGCTTCAACTGCAGAGGCTTCTAAATAGTAGTGGGAAGTAGCTCTTCTTTATCATGATCTGGGGGATCATAACTATTTTCCTGTAGAATCAAACATTGATACAACTCACTGCCACTTAGTAAGATGGGCTGAAAAATAATAGAGCCAGTGTTTATAGGTCTTGATATTAAGGTACTTTATTAGCAGGGCATACTTAACTGAAAATAGAACCTTTGCTGGATTCTGACACATATTTGGGATTGGTTTAGGATGTGGATTTTATTTCCCTGTAAAAGTTATTATATATTTTAAAAATTGTCTTATGTTTCTAATAATACATAAATTCAGCAGGTACCATTTTTCCTTCCTTGGTGTCCCCAGGAAGTGCCTTGGGCAGCAATTTTTCATGATTGAATATAAAGCAGCCCTGGCCTTGACTCTGCTCTGCTTTGAGCTGGCTCCAGACTACTCCAGTTCTCCCCTGCCTGTATGCCAAATTGTCCTCAAGTCCAAGAATAGAATCCATGTGTTTGTAAAGAAAGTTTGCTAATTTTAAGTCTTCTCATATATTACTTAATGAGGCAAATCCTACTAAAGGAAGAATAAGAGGATAAATATAATGCAAAAATATATCTATATGGTTTTTTGAATAAATTGTATAATTTAAGGTACTTCTGATTGGTTTTGACAATTATTAGCAGTAATTCTGATTTCCTTGCTGGGTCATTTAGGTTGCCTTTTGGTGCAACCCATAAAAACACATGTAAAACTGAAACTGATTTCAACCACAAAGGGAAATTACTGGCTTATATAACTAGTGGTATGTTGACCTTCAAGCATAGTTTGGTCAAAGCTCCAACTTACTATCTCTGCATTACTTTCATCTCTGCAGATCTCTACATGATAGCTTTATTCTCAGTTATCTTTCCTCCTAATAAAAAATAACTGCATCATTCCAAGTCTCATAGTCTCTCATTATACCCTCTAGGAAATGGATAAATTAATGAAGGTACTTATTACAAAACCCTAGATACTTAAGAGAAATTCTGAATACAGACAAGCCTCATATATGAATTTCCATTTGACATATTTAGATATATTCCTATACCCTAGGGAACTCTTGCTGAACATGGAGTAATGTAGGTATGGGGTGTTTCAGCAGAGATAGGGTTTACGAAGAACAACTTAGTCCTCTGTGCCTATGTGTGCCACAGTAGACATACAGAAATTCTAGCTTATCTGTAGTGGGAGACACAAATTGTTGAGAACCAATGTACAGGAAGAGAAATCATAAACAGAAGTCATGGGAAGACCCATAATCATAAGCAGCTCATGCAGGCACACATCCTAAGAGTTGGTGGGACCATTTAAGCCAGTAGCAAATGTAGCAGAGACAGAACTTGATATCTGTACTAGGTAAGGTTCTCCAGAGAAACAGGACCAATAGGATATATAGAGAGAAATCTAAGAGAGGATTCTTTATGGAAATTGGCTCATGTGATTATGGATGAAGACCCATAGTATGCTGTCTACAAGTTGGAGAAACAGGAAGGACTGCAGTGTAGTTCAGTCCAAGTCCAAAGGCCTGAGAACCAGGGGACACGATGGGGTAACTCCCAGTCAGAGGCAAAAGGCCTGAGAAGTGTGGTGGGGAGATGGGGGGCATACTGGTGTAAGTCCCAGAGTCCAAAGGCCCTGAGAACTAGGAGCTCCGGTATCTGAGGGCAGAATAAGACGGATGTCCCAGCTCAAAAAGGAGAAAATCCACCCTTCCCCTGCCTTTCTGTTCTGCTTAAGCCCTTAACAGATTGAATGATGCCTGCCCACTGTGGTGAGGACAGACCTTCTTTACTCAGTCTACTGATTCAAATACTAATCTCTTCCAGAAACACCCAGTATTAGTCCATTTTTGTTGCTTACAGTATCTGAGGCTGGGAAGTCCAAAGTCCAGGGAACACAGCTGGTGAAGGCATTGGTGGTGACAGGAGTCTCACATGGCAGAAGATGGTGGAGCAGAGAAAATAGAGTAACCTCCTTATTCACTCTCCTTTTAAAGCTCTCAGAACCACACTCCTGATCACCATTTTTAATCCATTCACTATGGCGTGATCCTACAATCTAATCACTTCTTCAAGGCTCCACCTTTCAATTACCATAATAGGATTTCCCACCCTTTTACCAGTCACAGTGGTGGCTAAGTTTCTAATACATAAAACTTGGGGGCCACAATTGAAGCTTCAGTGAGTTTTGGGGGGACATAATTCGATCCACTACACACCCTCACGGACACACCTAGAAATAATGTTTTCCAGCTATCTACCAGTCACGTTGCATCTTCAACAAATAATTAAGTCCCTTGGGGGGACCAAAGAGGAAGGGAGCCAACAATTCCATATATATGTTGTGAGCTAATCAAATGCCCCCAAATACTTTTTTTTCACTTAAGGTGGCAGTGATAATAGTTACCATTAGTAACTATGAACTGGGCTAAGCATTTTGCATTCGTAATCTCACTTGATTTCCACAACATCCCAGTGAAGTGGGTATTACTAATTATTTATTAAAATATTTAAGCAACTGAATAATATCCTAACTTACAAAACATTGTTGAACATTTTGTTGTTGTTTTTAAAATATTTTCTTTTATAGCAATTTCACTTGTAATTACAGATCTAGATAACTCTATATCAATATGCCAATTTTACTTATGAATACAGAGTTATGTACACATACACAAAAACCATTACTAAATATATTTTACCATAGGAATGCAAGGATTGTTTGACAGTAATTATTAGATTAAAGGACAAAAGATAAATCATGCTATTAATATATGCTGAAATACACTGTATAAGAATCAACATTCAATCTTGATTTCAAAACACTTTAGGAGCTAGTGATTGGAAAACTCTTTCTAAATTTTATAAGAAAATGCTAGAAGCTTATAGCATCCATATTTATCAGCAACTACTTCAAAGCATCCCCCATAGCCAGCACTGTGATAAGGATGTTCTGGAGGCCACCCTAGGCTTTAAGAAAAGAAAATAAAGATGCAAGCATATTTAAAAGGAAGAACAAAAACTCATTACTAATCCAGGAGGGAGTGATTGGGATTAAAGCATTCTAATATCTCTATATATTTGAGGCGCAGGGCTGTTAAGACACTAAATAACTTTAGACTTTGTCAAGCATGCAAAATAAAATTTTCAAGCACAGGCAGGCAGGAGAACATGCCCAGGGTCCTAGGCAAGGATCCAAGGGCAGTACCCCCAACCAAAAGCAGGTAGACCAGAAAAAGAAGAGGCCATCTCTCTCCTCAAAGCCCACTCCAGAATAATAGAAGAAGCAACTGCTCTACCAGATGGCCAGGCATCAACATAGAGATACTAGAAATATGAAAATCCAATAATATACACCACCACCAAAAGAACAGAATAATTCTCAAATACCAGACCCTATAGAGCAAGAAACCCTTGAAATGACTGAAAAGTAATTCCAAGCAACAATCTTAAGGAAATTCACTGAGATATGAGAAGACTCAGTTAGAAAACATAATTAAATGAGAAAAAAAATCCAGGATGTGAAGAAGGAAATTTACAAAAAGATCAATACCTTAAAAAAGAATGTAGCAGAACTCATGGAACTGAAAGGTTCACTCAACAAAATAAAAAACACAACCAATAACCTAAGCAGCAGGCTAGAACAAGCAGAAAAAGGGATTTCTGATCTTGAAGACAGTCTTTTCAAAATAACCCACATGGACAAAAAAAGGAAAAAAAAATTTTTTTAAATGAAGGAAATTTGGGAGAGCTAGAAGACAACCTTAAGCACACAAACATTTGAATCATGGCTGTTCCAGAAGGGGAGGAGAAAGGAAAAGGTATGGAAAACCTATTTGAAAAAATAATAACATAAAACTTTCCAGGTATAGGGAGAGACATGAACCTTCAGATCCAGGAGGCTCAAAGATCCCCAAACAGATTCAACAAAAAAGATCCTCTCCAAGTACACATTATAGTCAAACTGGGAAAGCTCAAAGACAAAGAGAGAATCTTAACAAAAGCAAAAGAAAAGAGTCAAGTTACCTTTAAGGGAGCCCCTATCAGAATAACAGCAGACTTCTTAACAGAAACTCTACAAGCCAGAAGAAAAAGAGAGGATATATTCAAAATACTAAAAACAAAACAAAACAAAACTGCCAGCTAAGAATACTATACCCAGGAAGGCTATCCTTATGAAGGAGAAATAGTGTTATTTTCCAGACAAACAAAAAACGTAGGAGTTCACCACCACACGACCAGCCCTGCAAAAAATCCTCAAGGAAGTCCTGCATCTAGAGTCCAAAAAATGATAACCACTACCTGAATACACAAAAAAGAACAAAACCCACAGATAGAACAAAAATGCAAATGAGAAAGAGAGAGAAACTAATTATAACTACCACAAAAAACAATAACAATGTAATAATGCCCCTCCTTTATTTCCGATTTTAGCAATTTTGGTTTTCTCTTTTTTTCCTTGGTTAATTTAGGTGAAGCCTTGCAAATTTTGTTGATCTTTTTAAAGAATCTTTAATACAAAAAGAGATGATAGAATAAACTTAATATGTTCCTTAAAAAAAATTACATTGTTTAGATCAGAATGTACAAAACAGCTATTTAGAATTAAAATTTGAACAATATTAAAAAATTTTTTCAAGCACAGCCACTAAAGAATAGAAATAAAATGTATAAATTTTAAATCTATACAGAAAAATTTAAAATAAGGAAAAATAGCATATAAAGAACCCCCAAAATAATACATCCCCCCCAAAATGCAAAAATTAAGGGGAAAAAAAAAGCATAGAAAAGGAAGGACAAACATAAAGCACAAAGTCAGATGGTAGAAACATATGCAAATCCATCAATAATTAATCATTATGAATAGAAGGAACTCATAAGGTAGGATGCAGAGGTTGTCAGATTGGATTTTTTAAAATACCAGACATTCCTAAAACATAAGGCCATGGAATTACTGAAAGTAAAAGGGTGGTAATATATATGGCAACAAAATACTAATGGAAATCAGAGCTGATAAATTAATCTTAGATAAAATAGATACAATAAAAACAAAACATTATCTGTGATTTTAAAAAAGAGTCATTACACAGCAAGGAGATATAACAATTCTAAACATGAAAGCATATTTTTAAAAAATCAAAATATAAATCAAAAATTGACAAAACTACAGGGATAAATTGATAAATCCACAATTTGACAGAATATTTCACTGCATCTTGCTCAAATATTAATAGATGTATAATGTTTATAATTATAATATACTGAAGATATAGAAGATTTGAGTTACATAATTCAAATTATGTAATGATTTAACACATTTGAAGTTTTGATTTAATGACATGTATAGAATTCAGCATCCAAAAATTAGAAAGAATTCATACTACCAAGGTACAATGAACACTTGTAAAAATTGAGCACATACTACATCATTCTCAAAACATTTCAAAGAATTGATTTAATATAGGCCATGTTCTCAAACAATAATGCAATTAAGTCAGAAATCAATAGCAAAAGGTAGCAAATGCCTAGCTCCCATTCTCTGTGCAGCTGCAGTCTTTAAGTTAAGCCACATATAATGAAAAATCCTGACAACAGGGTCCAGCATGCCAGCCACATCCTTGGATTGGCAACTCCATCAAGACCCTCATTTATCTCCAGAGATCGCAGTCTTTCTGCTAATATTTCAAAGAGCTCGACTAAGGGTCAAAAGAGATGGAAATACAAGAGAAAAGTTATGGGGCAAAGAAGATGGATCCAAAAGTTCCACAGTTGCCCTAATAGATGTTTCAGAAGGAAAACAGAAAGAAAAAAGAAAAGAAAAGAACAGAGTGAAAAAATAATCAAATTGTAAAAGAAAAAAGCTGAAAAGAGTCAAGCAGGATGAATAAAAACGGACACACTCTTCAGCAAATTGCTAATAGTTATTGGGCAGTTAATGCTTTCAGAAAGTGTTTTAAGCGCTTCACAGTTACTACTTTATTTAATCCACACAACAACCTTATAAGAGCAGTACCACATAGCTGAGAAAACAAAGTAGTTGGCCACAAAAAAAAAGTCACAAAGAAATCAAATAATTTGACCAAGGAAACCATTAGGTGGTAAAGATTAAAACCTATGCAGTCTTAAATCAAGGATGAATTTACCATACATTTAAAAATAAATGCTAATAAGAATGGAACAGTCAAAATATTTATAAGTCAAAGCAATTCTCAAAGAAAAATATGTAAGCTTACATGCATTTATGAGAAAACAAGATTGAAATTTTAGAAGTAAACTAGTGGGCTGGCTGGTTAGCTCAGTTGGTTAGGCTACAGCCTCATAACACCAAGGTCATGAGTTCAGGTCCCCATACCCACCAGCCACCCCCCACAAAAAAGGAAACTATTAATTCAGAAGTTAGAAAAGCCACAAAATGAATTAATGAAGAAAAAAGTAAATAGAAGCAAGATAAAAATGTCTAATCAGAGATAATGTAGGCCAGAAGATATTGGAGCAGTATATTCAAAATAAGAAAAGGGGAAAAAACAGTCAGCCAAGAATTCTATATGCAGTAAAACTGTTTTTCAAAGATAAAAGTGAAATAAACACATTTTCAAATAAAAACTGAGAACATTCATCATCAGCATGCCTGCAATGCAAGAAAGGCTAAAGGAAGTTTTTCAGGCTGAATGAAAATGACACCAGATGAAAGTGGATCTACAGGAAGGCATGAAGACCATGAATATATACGCATACACATGTGTACACATACATATAATATTTTTTAAATTTATTGTCTTAATTTCATTAAATAACATATGACTGTTTAAACAAAAAAAGATCACACTGTATTACTGGGTTTATGATGTATGTAGATGTAAGACGTATGACAGCAATAACGGTAGGGACATAAAGAAGGGAAAATGGAAAGATACTGTTGCAAGGTTGCTATATTACCTGAAATCATTTAATGCAAACTGAAAAAAGGTTCAGATCAGTAAAGATGCATAATGTAATCGCTAGAGCAACCACTAAAAAATAATTCAAAGGCAGAAAACTAATATGTCGCTTGATAAATGAAAATGGAACACTGAAAAACATTTGATTAATACAAATGAATGCAGAAAAAACCCACTTTTTTCTATTTTGAAAAATATTTACTTAGTTTGAATAAATTAATCGCAAATAAAAATTAAGCTACAATATATAGCCTGAATAGAAATGACTAGAACAAATACAACACAGAACTTGATTTCCTTGCATGAGTCACAAAATATGTAACAATCTAGAAAATTTCAAAATCAATTATATTTCTTTGAAAAAGGGGTAACAGCAGTTACAGATACAACATAACTGAACTTATAATACAAGTTTCCTGACATGCACTTCCTCAGTGAACCCAAATGATAATTTTTAATAACAAGGAAATTTTGACAAAGAAAAATAAAAATGATTCACCGCTTTTAAGCAACAAGTTTTGTTCTTTAAAAACCAAAAGAAAATTCAGAACAGTATTGTAATAGGATAAATTAAAGCTATGCTACCACATACAAAAATTTGCTAGTCAATTAAGTATTTATTATACAACTTTTCAAATTAAAGGAAAACTAATCAAACCTTTAAAAACGATCCATCTAATCTAAAAGTGTGTTATTTCTACAAGTGTCAAAGCAGGATTTAACGTAGTCCAATGATGTATACTTCTCTGGTGCTGAATTTTAAAAGAAGGGTCGGAGTGGGGAGAGAAGAGAAACAAAATTTCTTGCTCTGAAAGCAAAGACATACTGAAATTAGAGAATGAACAGACCATGCAAGTGCATCCCTCCACTCTGCTGTCATTGGTACTCATCTGCCAACCAAACATTTACTTGAGTCACACTGTGGCAACTCTCCTTAGGATTCAAGTCCACGCTAAGGCTAGATTTTTTAAAGGGAGCACTGTTGTAATTTAACCCTTTATATCGCTAGATTTCCTAATATCTACGTGAGGCCAAATATAGAATAATTAATTAAGTACTTCTTTTTCTAAAAGCAAATCAAGTCTCTCTCCTTTCTTGTTAATTTATGCTTTTTCTCATGGGAATGATTTTTTTCTAGAAACAGGGAACAGATGAGCCACAGTTTATAACCAAAAAAAAAAAAAACAACTTGCCAACTGTTGCTGATATTAAAAACAGATTAGTTATCATGGGAGAAAAACAGATAATCTAGATTAAACTGCATATACAAAGGAGCATGTAAAATGTTTCTTAGCATTATATTTTTGATATAGTACTACACTCGAGAGAATCATTAAGGAAAATAATCTTTCCTGATTATCTTCAGTGTGGTTAAAAACAAACACCTCTGGGGCCGGCCCGGTGGCACACTGCTACAGTGCGCCGCTTGGGAGCGCGGCGGCACTTCCGCCGAGGGTTCGGATCCCACATACAGACCGGTTCCCGCTCACTGGCTGAGCGAGGTGCGGGCGCAGCACCGAGGGTTGCGATCCCGTTGCCGGTCCAGTCCGGTACGGGCGCGACACTGAGGGTTGCGATCCATTGCCGGACACGAAAAAAGACAAAAAGGAAAAAAAAAAAAAACCACCTCTTATACAATGATAATTAATATGAAATTGGTTTACAAAGTATTCTGATTTACCAAATTCCATATTTAGATGGAGGTGGGGAGGGGCTCTTTTGTCCTTCTTCCTAACTTTGCAAATCCTCATGCTATGTGCTCATGAAACTACCATTCACACCAAGTGTGTGACACTACCATTACCATGCTGCTCTATCAAGAACATTCTAAGATAATTTCTATAATAAAGATAAATATTAAAAAGTTAATATGCATGTTTCTGTATACAACTTTTGAACACTGAGGATGGGTGATTCAAAAACACTAAAATGAACGCATCAAATTAGGCTATGTCTTTTTCTCCTCAAAATATATTTTCAGAAGTCTTCCGGTCAAGATGGAGGAATAGATGGTCCCCAGAGTCACTCTCTCCCACAAATCAACCACTTTACAACTACAAAAAAGCAACGACAGCCAAGCTGGGGCTGCTGGAGCTCAAGGGAAGAGGAGGAGAGACCTACAGAGTTCATGAAGGCAGGAGAAGCCATGATGACAGAAAGAAAAAAGCGCTCAAACCATTTTGAATCTCAGCCACTTCCCGGCTGGAGCTGCTGAGCACACGGAGCAGGAGCCAGCAAAAACTGCAGCTGTGCCATTGTATGAAGTTGCTTGGAGGTAGCAGTGGAGAAGAGGGCCTTGGTGGCCCCAGGCCAGCAAGACCACTAATAGGATTCCCATGAACCCACATAGGAGTGAGGGGCCACAACAACTGAAAAAAAGAAGCCACTCAGAGGCTGGTGAGTCATCGCAAGGGACTGGAGCACTGCCCAGTGGGAAGTGTTTGGAGCGTCGGCAGTGGGGGAGACAGGCCCACTGGGGAAACATTGGGGCACAGCAGGGACAGCTGATCTGCCCCCAATCAGCACAGGACCACTCAGAGGAGACTGGTCAGGAATATAGAATTGCATGGGGTGCAGTTTGATGTAAAGACTCAGGCCCAGACCAGAGTGTCTACACAACTCAGGTGCACCGGATCTCATGAGATCTGGAAGTACTTATAAAGTCAACCATTAAAACCTGAGCTGCACAAAAAGCCTTCCCCAGGGAATCAGCAGCAAAGCACCAGTTTAGCTGAACCACAGAGCTCAAGTACTGGTCCCCACAGGATTTTCCCCCATTTTAGAAGTAAGCAATGGACAACAAATTAGTTCCAGTGCAGAGTTTAAATGGTGGGAACAGCAAATAATCCAACACAGAACTGAAAGAAAAAATAAAGTACCCACAACCAGAGACATAGTTTGATATTAACTAGTAATATCAAACCAAAGAACACCTATAACATCTAGAAGGACTGGAAGTCCCCTGGGCTACCAGGCCAGAAAGGGGGGAGGGCTGGGGGTCTCAGCCATGCCCCGCAACACCCACACCAGTCCTGAGGGTGGGGGCTGAGGCCCTTGGCCATGACCCCCCCAACAATGTGCAACCAGCCCAGTGACAACCACTGAGCCAATGCAGGAAGCACCCAGGGCTCTCCCAAGCTGGGGTGGTGGGAAGTCAAAGGCATCAGCCATGCCCACCCTGACATCTGCACTCAGCCCAGCAATGATCAAGCCACCACTGCAAGCCCCCTAGTCTCCCCTGTGGAAATGAGGGGGGTGCCACAAGCCTCAATCCCACCCCTCCTCCTTCCTCCTTCTTCCATCCTGTTTCCTTCCCCTTTCTCCTCTCTCCCTCCCTCCCAACTGCTCCACAACAACACAGAATGTAAAAAAATAATATTAATTTTAAAAAGTGTTTTTTTTGTTTGTTTGTTTTTTCAAAACTCAGAGTTCAGAAGTCTGGTACTTTCAGAAATTCCTTTGCTTGAGTTTCCCAGATTTTTGCTCAAAACTTGTTACTATTTATTATAAATGTTTTTTAAAAAACTTCTTCATCTTAATGCAAATGACTAGAGCAGAAAAACTGTGATGTGGACTACAGGTTGGAAAACCCAACTCACTTGGCTTATGAATTTAATATACAGTCCTGGAGAACAACTGTCTGTTAGTCTAGAGATCCTGGGAAAGTAAGTCTGATGCAAACTTGCTCACCAGCCAACTGATGTGCACAAAAGGGCCAGGTTGCATGAAAATTATGAGTACCATGAAGAAGCAGAATCTGGGACCAATAGGCAGTTGTCTTTGCTGAACACACATGCCCACACACATGCCCACACGGGCTAAATGCATGGGCTGGAGGGGGGGCGTCCACATAAGATCCAGCCTCACATCCAAGCTACAGAGGGACATAGGGAGCAACAGACCTACAAGATCTTTTCCGTCACATTCTTCTTTATTTCCCCAGTGTTTTAGTCCGTTTGTGTTGCTATAACAGAAATACCTGAGACTGAGCAATTTATAAGGAAAAGAGGTTTATTTGGCTTACGATTCTGGGACAGCTGCATCTGGCACGGGCCTCAGGCTGCTTCTACTCACGGAGGAAAGTGGCAGGCAGCCAGTGGGTACAAGCAGATCACATGGTGAGAGGAAGCAAGGGAGAGAGAGAGAAGGTGCCAGGGTCTTTTTAAGCAATGAGCTAACGGAGCGAGAACTCACTCATTAATCCTCCCTCCCCCAGGGAGAGCATTAATCCACTCATGAGGGATCCGCCCCCATGACTCAATCAGTTTCCAACACTGCCACACTGGGGATCAAATTTCCACATGAGTTTTGGAGGGGACAACACATCCAAACTCCATCACCCAGTTATGATAGCCATGCACATGGCCACAGTTTAGATATACCCATGGTTATTTTTCATCTGCAACATCTTTCCTCTTCATACGAGGAAATGCTCCTGTGTGGAACCCTACAGGGCACTGAGGTCGCACTGCATTGACTAAAGGCTTCCAAATGCTTCCTGGTGGGAGTATCAGAGAGGCCTTCTGCAGTACACCACAGCCTTGTTGTACCACAGAGGTCAATTAACGAGCCATCTTATAACTGGTTTCAATTTCCACCATTTTCCCTCTCTGCTCAGCTGAACTGGTTTCACCCAGGGTGAATATATTCCACACGCTATTTCTCTCCATATTCCAGGCTAAGAGTCTTCTGTGAACCCATTTCATGGATGCATCACAAGCACGCCATCAGTGGTCAAGGCATCCATCTGTCCTTGTCTTCCACTTGGCAGCATTCTCCCCAAGAAAGATATTTTCTGATGAGTCAAATCCTGCAGCATAAATTCGTGCTGTAAAAGGGGAATTCTATTTGCATATGATTCTACAGGCAAATCTTGACATAGTGCTTTGCAGTGATTGCATATCAGAATTATTTTGACTTCCAGGAACTGTGGCAGTTAACTACAAAATCAGTGGGACTTTCAGTCGACCAACCACTCTGAAACATATCAGTGTTGCTGTCATGAGTATATTCAACCACCACTGTCTGAGTATCCGAAATAAAGTATCTGATATGCTATGCTGGTCCTTGCTGCTCATTGCCTTTGCAGCCTGAAGAGGACAAGCAATGTGCTGGACTTCACCCCATTTGCCTTAGGTCTTTTAAACAAAGCAAACCTACTTTTCCTCCTTCCTCTACCGCCATTTGGGAGAGACCTTAAGACAAGTTCACCATATTTTACTGGTGCTTTGGATGGATGATTTTCTTGATCAGGAGAAAACATGAGATTTCTTTCCCAAATCTTTGTTCACTGGTCAGGAGCCTTGGGACACCTTTTGCATTATTTCCGGACAATCGCTGGTGGCCGGAGCCCAACAGGGCCCCCGAGACCCGGCGAGGTGGTGAAGTGTGGGCGCTGGGAGCCCGGGCAGACAGTTCCGCTGCCGCCGTCCTCCCCGGCCGGGCTCCCCAAGCCAGGCAAGGGGAGGTTGACCGCGGAGCCGAGCGCTGAGGTGCCGGGAGCGGAGGGAGAGGCACGGGTCCCGCTTTGTACCGATCGCGCTGCGCGGACGCTGCCGCTGCCTGCCGCTGCCGCTGCCTGCCTCTGCCGCTGCCTGCCGCTGCTGCCGCTGCCTGCCGCTGCCGCTGCCTGCCTCTGCCGCTGCCTGCCGCTGCTGCCGCTGCCTGCCGCTGCCGCTGCCTGCCTCTGCCGCTGCCTGCCGCTGCTGCCGCTGCCTGCCGCTGCCGCTGCCTGCCTCTGCCGCTGCCTGCCGCTGCTGCCGCTGCCTGCCGCTGCCGCTGCCTGCCTCTGCCGCTGCCTGCCGCTGCTGCCGCTGCCTGCCGCTGCCGCTGCCTGCCTCTGCCGCTGCCTGCCGCTGCTGCCGCTGCCTGCCGCTGCCGCTGCCTGCCTCTGCCGCTGCCTGCCGCTGCTGCCGCTGCCTGCCGCTGCCGCTGCCTGCCTCTGCCGCTGCCTGCCGCTGCTGCCTGTCGCTGCCGCTGCCGCTGCTGCTAGAGGTGGCGGCGGAGTCCCCAACGGTCCTTCCGCCTCATACCGCCTCCGGGTCCCTGGCAGACCTAAATCCAACCATATAAATAATTACATTAAATATTACTGAATTAACCACTCCAATCAAAGACAGAGATTGATAGACTGGATTTATTTATTTATTTATTTATTATTTATTTATTTTTGCCTGCCCTACCTTTTGTATCCTGATATTTTGTTATTATCCTCATTTTTATTTATTTATTTTTTAATTAATTTATTTTTTTAAAAAATGACCGGTAAGGCGATCTCTACCCTTGACTTTGTGTTCTCAGCACCACACTCTCCCAAGTGAGCCACGGGCTGGCCCTTATCCTCATTTTTAAAACCATTTTTAAAAATTCTTATTATCGAAACATAGTTGATTGTACATATCTGTGAGATAAAGCATTGACAATACCTGTGTGCAATTTGTGATGCTCAAATCAGGATAATTACTATATTCAACATTACACAATGTAATCATATTTTGTGGCCCTTTATGATAGACTGTATTTTAATAAGCAAGGACTGTATTTCAATTTTTAAAAATACGACAAATATGTACAATCAATTATGTTTCAATGAAATTAAATAATAAAATGAAATGAAAAATCAGGGACTGACTACCTATGTGTTATATACAAGAGATGAACTGTAAAATACACAAAACAGCTTTAAAGTAAAAACAATTGAGAAAGATATACCATGCAAACTGTAAGAAATATGAAGTGGCTATTATTATCAGACAAAACAGACTACAAGATAAAGAATATTACTAGAGACAGAAACACTTCATGATGACAGAAGATCAATACAGTGGGAAGATGTAACATCTATATGCTTCCTAACAGAGCTTCAAATTGCATAAAACAAAAACTTCTAGAAATAAGGGAATAAATAGACAAATCCAAAAATCATAGATGAGAATTTAACACTCCTGTCTTAGAAACTGATATAGAATGAAACAAAAATTCAGTAAGAATACTGAGTATCTGATAAACATATCAACCACCTTAGACTAATTGACATTTACAGAACACAACTGTGACACAACTGTGGAATATACATTCTTTTCAAATGCACATGAACATTGATCAAAATACACTGATTTTAAAAAAAAATTTTTAATGGTTGAAATTTTAACTGTTCTCCCACATCTATGAACATGCATTCAAAAGCAACAAAAATAAGACATCTAGAAAAGCTCCAAGTATTTGAAAATTTATTTATTTATTTATTTTTTCGTTAAATTTTTATTTTGTCAATATACAATGTATATGA
>NW_007738007.1:0-791 GCF_000696425.1 Galeopterus variegatus
AAAAAAATAAAGACAACGTACCAAGAAAGTGGACCAAGGTATATGTGATGAGACCTTGTCTGAGCCTTAGGATTCTCCAATATTTAATGTCTGGGAATAAGACCTGCAGTAATTAAAACACAAGGCTGTATAAAAGTGGATATAGAATTTTGCCGAAAATCAGTTTAGTGGTGTGCCAAAATCAACAGGAAAACGTGTCTTTGGAAAAGGATATGATCAAAAAATAAACTCTTGTATTAAGTCTATGGATTTCTTTAGCGATTTTGAAGAGTATTTTGACAGAGGGATGTAGCAGAATGTTGAAACTGACTAAAAGGGGTGGTGGGAAGTAATGGGTCAGAATAATCAACCACATTGTATATAGACAAAATAAAATAAAATATATAAAAACCCCCCATCAAATCATACCCCATAATAATGTATAATTACAATGTCTCAATTAAAATTAAAAATAAAGCTTTTAAAAATGCAAAAAAATTTTAAAAAATGAAAAATAAAAGGGGTGGTGGGAAAAGAGGGCATTGAAACAGTGAATCTAGACCTTCAGATGTTTTTGTAAAGGGGAAATTGGGCACAAAAAAAGAAAGACAATTGGGGTTAAGATAGCCGCATTTTGTATAGAATGGGAGAGATTAAACTGTACACATTTGACATGTGTAAGTATTGAGGGAAGTGTACTCCAGGAAACCACCAGCATAATCAAGAAAATAAAAGGATCCATCACCCCCCACATCCTCACCCACGTTTGTAATCCCTTCCTCTCACCTCTCCTCATGTCTCCCTCACATTCC
>NW_007738007.1:2415-10471 GCF_000696425.1 Galeopterus variegatus
TAACTTTGTTATGTCTAATTTGTCCATTTTATAAATCATACTTTTGGGGCTATACTGACTGATTATTGACCAATGGTGCATGCCATAAATAATTAGGGAGCAATTTCAAGACACCTATTGTCAGAACTCCCGTATATTCACCGAATGCAAATCTGGCACTACAGGTACTATGTGCATTAAAAATAAAATGTTTGTTATTTATGTTTGTTTGAATAGAAGAAAAGACTATACTATACCAATGATATAACTTTATGTCTTTGTATATTTTATTTAATTGTAGCCAAAAATATTCATTGCAGGTAAGATTGGGTAAGTACAAAAGGGTTTAATTTTTGGTCTTGACTAAGAAATGTATGACAATATATACATTGTGCCCTAAAATCTTTTTATAAATATTTAGACATATTTGAAGAAAATTTTTCTTTGATAGGATCTAGCAGTAGGAATCTAATCCACAAATTATGTGATTTAGACCATTGGAAGTAAAATTTGGTATAAAATAAATTAAACCATTTACTTAATTTTTAAATATCAAAATTGAAAATATCCTACCTTCATTAACTTTCTGACAAGTAATGCAGTGTTTCCTATGGTTGGATATTATTTGTGAATCTGACTTACTTTTAAACCTTATTCTTTTTTTTTTTTTTTTTTGAGAGTTAAGATGTTTTTGTACATGCTCTGTAACCCCCTCCTCATAAAAAATACTTTTCTGTTTACAGTGTCAGAATATAGTCACTGCATACTTTATTCTTTCCCTTTTAGCCCTCATTTCAGATGTCTGTATTTTTACACATCCTTTTTTTTTTTAAGATTTTTTTTTTCGTTAAATTTTTATTTTCTCAATATACAATGTATATGATTATTATGGCCCATCACCGACACCTCCCTCCCTCCTCCCTCTCTCCCCTCTCCCCCAAGAATGTCCTTTCCGTTTGCTTGTTGTAACAACTTCACTCTTCACAATAGCCAAGAGCTGGAATCAACCCAAATGTCCATCATCGGATGAGTGGATACGGAAAATGTGGTATATCTACACAATGGAATATTACTCAGCTATAAAAACGAATGAAATACTGCCATTTGCAACAACATGGATGGACCTTGAGAGAATAATATTGAGTGAAACGAGTCAGGCAGAGAAAAAGAAATTCCACATGTTTTCACTCATTGGTGGGAGCTAAAAAAACAAACAAATTAATTCACCCGCATACACACACAAAAAAAAACCGGGGGTGGGGTGGGGAAGAAGATATAACAACGATACTTTTATGAAGTTGTTAAACCTTATTCTATGGAAATAAAATTTTGAAATAAAAGATTCATTAAAAAAATCATAACATGGAACTAATTGTTAAGAAAATAATGTGTTCCCAAATGTACTAATTAATACTCTATAAAAATGATTTTTTATATTTACTTGTTTTCTTAAAATACCTTGGCCGTACAGCAGACTTATTTACCTAAACCATTATCATTGTATTGAAAATTTAAAAAGTTGATTTATCAATGCAATTATTAGTAGTATTTGCCATGTCATTAACACATACAGTAATTTATGTGACTTAAAGTGTATAAATTTTAGTTAGGTAAAGAGAAATTTTTAGGCAAGAATCTAAGCAGACTATAAATAAACTCATATTTTATCCCATCAAAAAAAAAAAAGGTATTTGAATCTTAGATGCCAAGAACAATACTTCCTAACTGTATTGTACTGCAGGTCTCTTTATTCTTAAATTGTTGTTCTGTGTAGCATGAAATCCTGCCACTCTAACCATAGCCGAGTAAACACAGAGTGGCAGTGACACTCCAAAGCAGCTGAGCTATAGCTAAGAGGTGGCTTGATCATTTTCTTGTATAGATTTGATTATAAAAGCACTCTACAGTAGAGAGTGACTATAAAGAAAAAGTCAAAGTATAAACGAGTTTAAGTCTCAAACCAACATGGAACAAAGAAGATGATACAATGATGTAGGAGTGAAGAGAATAAAATTAGCCAGAGCCATGACTCATTAGAGTTCACAAACTCAATAGAAGTGTAAAGAAAACTGAAGAGATGGGGGCTTGGTTAATTTAACTGTGGGATGTTAAGGAAGGCAACTACAAACTTCTCCTCTAAAGGTGTGCAAGAGATATTTTTTTCTTTTCGATAACTTTCAAGTACCTGGGGGGGGGAAAAAGTATGTTTTATGCCTAAGTAGTGATTAAAAATGTTACAGGTAGGAAACTTTTCTGATCTTTAAATTTCCTGTATATCCTAATAGAAACTCTAAAACTTGAAGGTATCTGAGGATGTGTCTGTTCACCGCAGCACACACACAAAAAATTCCCAGGTGACTTAACTAGCTGCTTAGTTAACTGCCATTAGAAAGTTCACAACAATATTGCTATTTAGCACCTTTGCTATGTCAAATTTGAAAAGAAAAAAAACATGTTACAAAAATGATTATGATTCCAGGAAGCCAGGCTACTAATCATAATTTCTGGGATCAATAGACTATGCGCCTTTATTCTTATTGCCTAAGTGGGACTCTGAACATGCAGATAGCTGCAAAATATATGGCAGAAATGCCTAAATGAAGTCAGAAGTGATCCAGTTCTGACACCCTCCTGTTTTTGTGTTTTGTAGTTGTTTTGTAATTAAAGCACAGCATATTCAAATTAAATTGTTTTTAATTCATAGGTTAAAGGATGTATCATTTAACTTGGAAATAGAATTTTTAAAATAATTCTTTGTAGAAACAACTTGCACTGATAATGCTTTTATACCAACAACAATAGCAACAACATGAACACAGCTATTCCTTTGAGCTATTTATGACCTTTTACCAACCTCTCTGCACTCTGCGCCCAGGGCTTTATCAACATTGCCTTACTTAATCTGCACAAACATCTTTGAAGTTAAGTATTATTACAGATATTTTACAGATGATGAATCTGAAACTTAGAGAAGTTAAACAGAGTGTTCAGTGTAATGCAATTATTAAATGACAGGCCTATCAGTGAACCCAGACTGCTTTGACCTCCAGGCTCATGCTCTTAACCACCTCATTATCCTGACTTCATGCTTTGTAAGGCATGACATGGCATGATGTATGTATTACTTCAGTTGGATAATTCAAAACTATATGGAGTAGGTCTTCCTAGTGTTATCATCATCTCATAGATAATAAAATCAAGATTTGGAGATTACACCAAAAATACAAGATTATTTATTACACCCCATCAAAGAGTTTAAGAAAAACTACTTTTGCCATTAATTATCTGCAATTCTTTGCATGTTCTTTACTTTGATTTATTTTAATGTTAAAAATGAGTGATAAGTTACAAGTTTAGAGGGATGAAGTGGCAGGCTTTGACACTGATTGTGAATGAGAGTAATGGGGAAGCGTCTGTGATTTGTTCGATCTATCAAAATACCAGCAATATGGGCCTAGATTCCTGTTGTCCAATACAACAGCCACTAGTCATATATGGCTATTTCATTTACATTTTAAATAATTACAATTACATAACATTGAAAAAAAATTCAGTTAGTCACAGTAGCCACATTTCAAGTTCTCAAAACCCACATGGGGGCAGTGGTTAGTGTGTTTCACAGAACAGAAAGAAAACATTTCCAGCATCAGAAAAAAGTCTATTGTAAAGTGCTGGACAAGATACTTAAGCACACACAAAAATGCCAAATTGGGTTAAGATGCTGTCTAAAGCTAATCCTCAGACTTGCTGTTAGACAAATACACATGCTATCAATGCCCTGCTGATATGACAATTAAGAATAAAATGTATGCTCCTGATATACAGTAAACAACCAGCTGTACAACTGACTACAAATATATAAATCTATATTCTTGTATTTGGTGATTTAGGTCTGAAATGTAGCCTTAGTTTGGGTTGAATATGGAAAACATTCTCTTTTTTCTAACCTGCTTATTAAAGGTGATTGAATAATAGTGATGTCGGAGGAAGGGTCTGGGAGGCTCAATAGTTGGCCTCAACACACTCCATCCTCTTACCAGGTTCTTGACTCTCCTGCAGGAAAGAATTCATGAGCAGATTTGCAGTGGAAAATGAGAACAGGTTTCATATAATGATTAAGAGATACAGGTTTCACAGAGAGAGTGTGCCATAGCTCCAGACACTCCACAGCAAGTTTAGCACAAAAGTAAGAAATACATACTTAAAGTTTAGTACAGACTGCATCCTTTATCAAGAGTGAGCTGCTGCTTGCTGAAAGTAAGTTTGATACAAAAAAAAGCACATACCCCTCAGCCAGGGAAGTGTGGGTGTGGGTTGGCCCCTGAAAGTGAGCAGCAACCCCACCTTCTTCCAGGATTCAACTTTTATAGTTTTACTGTCTAATACATATTCATGCTATCAAATGAATATTCAATTAAGGGGGTGGTTCCCTGTTATGTAACAGTCTTGCACATGCTCAGTTGGTCTCTTTTTAGAACATGTTCATTGCTCGTGTCCTATTACATACACTGAACATATTCAAGAATATTCTGTGCTCACTAGCACCTCCAGTGGAAGGTCATTCAAAGGATAAATACCCTTCCATTGAGCATGCCCAGTCACTGGGGTCATATAAGTCTGCATACATTCCTATTACTGAGCTTGCTCAGCTACTTGATTTGCGTAAGTCCTCCCCTTGTGGTCTAAATGTCCCCTCTTTATGCTGAAAATAGGTCCAACAAACAATGGTAACCCTCCTCTAGGGAAGTGCCTAGGGGAAGGGCCTGAGACCTTGCAGCTTGAAACCCGTGGTGTGTCCTGAAAGCTGAACCCAGGGAAACTGAGCACTTCTTGTCTCAATAGTATTACTTACATTATACAAAAATCTGCATTCCCAAAATGTTTTAGATATCAAAAGATATGTTACATACAATATGGGAAGCAACTACTAAATTACTTTGTTATCATTTTTTCACTGTTTATTAAGTGTTTTGCAGTAAAAAATTAACAGGGGCAAAACTATAATTAGGATGCTTTTCCAAAATATGGTAGTTAACTAAGAAGATTAAACAAACAACTCTGGAGATGGAGACATAGAGGAAGCAACATGTGTTATGGAGTAAGTATTTGTGTCCCACTGAAATTTTTATGTTGAAGCCCTAACCCCCAAAGGAATGATATTTGGATGTGGGGCCTTTGGAGGTAAGTAGGTTTAAATGAGGGTGGGAATTTTCTGATGGGATTAGTGTCCTGATAAGAAGAAATCAAAGAGCTTGCACTCTCTCTCTCTCTCTCTCTCTCTTTCGTCCATGTGAAGACACAATTTGTCTTCAAGACAGTAAGAACATGAAGGCTCTCACCAGTAATCAAATCAGTCAACACCTTGATCTTGGCCTTGCCAGGCTCCAGTACTGGGAGAAATAAATGTCTGTTGTTTAATGCACTCAGTTTACAGTATTTTATTATTACAGCCTAAGCAGACTAATATGACATGTAAATAATATATAATGACAAATAAGGGAATAAACAATGTGGATAAATAACAGTTAACAAAAGAATTTGGGACCATTAGGTCCTGAAGTCAGTTGCGAAAAAAAAAAAAGATGACCTTTTCATTAGGTCAAAAAGCAGGTAGAAGAATGTAATAGCAGTCACTTGAGAGTCTTTAATGTGTCCCAAGAACAAGTATGAAATGATGTCTACACAATATATTAGTTAATCTTTAGAATGAAGTAGTTTTATCTTCATCTGCAATAAAGAAATAAAAAATGAAAAATTAGGGCTTAGGAAAAGTTTCTAGCATTGTAGTTAATAATTGGCAAGTCTTGAATTAGGATATTAGACTGAACCAAAATATACAATGAGCTACTAAAGTATACTTAATTGTAAAATACATTAAAATACTAAACAAACACACACATAGAATGTTCAGTAAGCTTGTAATTCAACAACAATCAAACTAACTGATATAAAATTATTTCCAACATTAATAAATATTGGAAATGTAAAGAACAACACCCAGAAAAAGAGTACCTAACAAATGAATTAAAAATTTGACCATTTTGGAATATTTATTAAATACCTAGTTAAACTAATGAGGGAAAAGAAATGGAGATAATTCAAAATACCAAAAACGAAAATAAACATGTAAAGACAGGTATGGAAAAACTTTAAAAATCGCAATGTGGTATGTTCTTTAAATAGATTAAAAGCATGGATAAATAGATAATTTTGCAAAAAATAATCTAACAAATACTTTACCACAGAAGTCATATCTAAAATGTAAACGGGTCTTCCCACATCTGCACAAAAGTTGTTAACCAGATGGATTCAAAATGCACTATTTGTTATCTCAAGAAAAAGGTAATTTAAAAGCTATTTTAACTGTTCTGGGAAATTTTCCAAAATCTTTAATCAAGTCAGCATAAAACTAATACCAAAATCTGTCAGAGAAAGCATAGGAATATAAAATGCTTCAAAATACAGTTCAGCCTCACTTATATCAATAAAATATCCTAAATAAAATATTAGCAAATATATTCCAGTAAAAAATTAATAGGCACCAAGCATGAGCCAATGAAGGCTATTCTAAGAATGCAAATTGTGTAATATTAGGAGATAAAGTAATATAATTTATTATATTATAGTAATATAACAGATCCCATGAATGAGAAATTCATTATTATATCACCGAATTTTGGATAAGAGTTAGAGAAAATTCACTTCAATTCTTAGACTGAAAAAATTAAAACTCTTAATAAAAAAGAATGGATGGAGTATCTATTCCCATGATGTGAATGTGGACATACATGTGTATATTTACATCTATAACTTCACTTATATTTTACTCTATATAATATATCATATATGTATGTGTGCGTGAGTGAACACCAGTAGCAATTATCACATTTAATATTGAAATATGCACAATAATTAAATATATCAGCAAGAATGATATGGTATATTGTATTATTGTCAAAATATTTGTTGCCCCTTCTTACCATGTCCCTTCCAACCCACTTGTCCGCATGATGTGCTTTGATCAATGAAATGTGAGTACAAATGACTGTGTAATTTCGAAGTAGAATTTAGTTTAAAGAATTATCCTATTGCTCTGTCGTTCTAATTTTCCCTATGCTGCGAGACCATTTCTATCCAGACAAAGCCTACGCCTCTAGCCTTGGGCCTGAAATACAGAAAAAAATAGAAAGTATCTTCAGCTAAGCTAAGATGGACATGAATGTCTGAAATAAACATGTAGGTCACTGAAGTTTTTTCATTTCTCACCATCTAAATTGACTTATACACATATCCAATATCATTGTTATTTAACATTGTTCTGTGAACTCTGCAGTTAGATAAGAGAAGAAATGGGAGAAATAAAGTACAGATGTATAAATAGTGGAGACAATTTTTTATTATGTGTAAAAAAATGTGCTGAAAAATTAACCAATAAAGAATAGCAAAAATAAAAACATTTTAGAAACAAGGAATTCAGAAATGTGGCTGAGTAATAATTTAGGAAATTTTTGAGAAATATGAAAAACTAGGTTTCTCTTCTTATGCTTCTCACGTCTTCAGGGGTGTAGGGGAAGATGTAAAAATCTCCTGACACCACAGGTTATGAGATTTTCCTTCTTATGGGAATAAAATGGCTACCAATTTCTATACTTCTACAAAGATTTAACATGGTCTGTAGACACCTTTTCCAGGATTTTACATTTGCTTTGCAAATGCCTGAAAAGCTTCTTTTAAAATAAAATCTCTAAGTGTCCAATATTTTGCTTATGGATATTTACTGTTGCCGGTAAAAAAGAAAGATGAACTTGTCTATTGAACCATGTCAAATAAAGTGATAGAAGGCCGTATCTCAACGCTGCCAGTCATCTCTGCTTCAGCTGAGATAAATCAGCCACTTTTTTAGACGTAAAACCTTCCGTGCTACTCCATACCCAAATGGGAAGCACAGAACTACTTAGAGACATGGAGAAAAATAAAAGAGAAAGGAAAAACAAAAAAAAATTATTGTCATCAGTGGTTCGAAATCACAAAAGCAGAGTGCCAATGCATGATGTGAAATAACTGCTATTTACATTCT
>NW_007738007.1:10905-22680 GCF_000696425.1 Galeopterus variegatus
CAAATGGCCCGGATTCCTCTTCTCCTCCTGTCCCCTTTGGAAGGAGATGGGAGAAGAGAGCCATGAAGAGAGGTGAGCACAGCCGCCGGCCCCAACCAGCCCGGTTAAAGGACACTCGGATGCAGCGGGAGTTCTGTTGAGCAGTTCCATTTATTATGACACAAGCACTTGCTTTTAAAGGAAAATGGGGAAGAGAGGTTTTTACATCCTCCAGTCAGCTTAAAGGTCAAGGGCATGCGTCCTGTCTCAATGCCTAGCTATTGCAATCATGCAGTGTTCATGGAAGCAGGAGCGAGTATTTGGCCAATAAGGTCTAAGGCAAGTTTTCCGCAGACACTCCCACCCTACTTCCTCCCAGCGCCATCTTAGGCTGCCAAGCTAATATGCCCTTGTGGGCCCATAATGACGCCACTTGTAATGTCACTTAAGGTGGCGTTAGTTTTTAAGGCCCAACAATAATTCTATTTCCAATGACACAAAAAGCTCTAAGTGGATCAAGAAATTAAATGCAATGTAATAAAAAGGAAGTTATAATATTACTTATATCAAATAAAATTGAAAGTTTTTAAAATTGATGTTAGAAAGAAAGCCTTAGAAACTGTAATACAAAAACTAAAGACACTTAAAATATTCATTATTTGAGTTCATAAAAATTAATTTATAGCAGAAAATACCAACATAAAATTTAATGAGAAAAATCAAAATTTAGATTATTTATTATAGCATATATAAAACAGTTAATTTCTTAAATTAGTACTGCTATTAAAAATCAATAGTCAATGCATAAACATTGTAAACCAATTAAAATACAAACATATGAAGAATCAAAATGTCAAATAAGCAAAAAATCCCTACATAAAAATACATGAAATGCCAATAAAAATGTGCAAGGATGTTCCAGAGTTTTGAAAGACATATTGATTACACTTTGGTGAAACAGTCATAACTACTGGTGTGAGTTCATATTGTTTTATATGGACGGAAAGACAATTTGGTGAAAGTTCTCAATATTTTATATGTCTACGTTTTATACTAGTAAAAAATATTTCTAAAATATTTTGCAAATATTTGACTTCAAATATAAATGTGCAATTACATGGATTGCACTATCTTGTTATTAAATCCCAAACTGGCAAGAATCTAACTAGTCATGATTAGTGACTAATAAAATGAGTTTAATTAATGTATATAATATATTGACTTTTAAAATGAAGTAGCTGAAAAGTAGTCTAAAGTTCAAAATATAAAAATAAAAAGGAAGTTGTAGAAAAGTATTTAGGGTGTATTTCTGGTGTATTTAGGGTGTATTTCTCTCTTTTCTGTTTCATTGATCTATGCGTCTGTTTTTATTCTATAACCATACTCTTTCCGTTTCTATATCTTTGTAGCATAATTTGAAATCAAGGAGTGAGATGCCTCAGGTTTGTTTTTCTATCTCAAAATTGCTTTGGCTTTACGATTGCTTTGCTAGTTAACCACAAACATACACACTTTAAAATTCATAAAACATTTCCTGGAAGGTAAAGGAGAAAATCTAGCATATAGGCATTCACAGAGAATGGATTGTTGTGTGGAAGGCACGAAACACATTTTTTATCTATCTGGAATAGTTCACTTTTTTTTTTTGGTGGCTAGCTGGTGCTGGAATCTGAACCCAAGACCTTGGGGTTATAAGGCTGGCTCTAACCAACTGAGCTAACTGGTCAGCCAAAATAGTTCATTTTTTAAAGATTAATGATATGATGTAAACGTAATAACCAGCCAATAAAACAGAAATTATCATTAAAGAAATCTTGAAAAATTGCACTAATATGTAGAGACTTCATTTGAATAGTGCTTATATATTTAAATTTTCTAGTAAAATTTCTTCTAATTTTTATCTATTTTATCTATTTTTTATATTTCTTTGACAGTTATTTTTAACTCCTTATCAGCTGATTTCAATATCTAAATCATTTTGCCCTGCTTCTGTGTTCAGAATACCCTTAGGTTTGCTTTTATTTTTGTTTGTTTAGTTCTAGAGAGAACTAACAATATAACATATATTCTTAGTAAGTTTTGGTAGCCTACCAAATGCTTTTATATGCTTGAGTAGTTTGCTCATTACTAAGTAGGTAAAGTGGAAGATTAAAAGAGGCAGATCTAAAACAAGGCTGGGTTATAGTATTTGTAAGACTCATTCTATTCTGTTCATTTCTGTTCTGAGAACAGTTCTCTCAAAGATTGTTGATCAAAAGGCTGGGAGCCTTTGTCTCTCCCACACATTTATGTGCAGGAAAGGATGTGTTGGTTCGAAGCTGTGAAATTATTTCCTTAGTTTGCCACCCCATGTAGAATCATATATATTAAATGTTTTCATTGAGAAAAAGTAGCTATGCACTTCAAAATGCTGTATTTAATATACTGTATGTGGTAGGACAAATAATGCCCCCCAGAGATGTTCATATACTAATCCCGTAAATCTATAAATACATTACATGGCAATATGCATACATGACAAAAGAGAGCTTGTGAATGTAATTAAGTATCTTGATGGGGAGATTATCCAGTGGGCCCAAAGTAATCACAGTGGTCCTGTAAAGGGAGACTAGAATATCATTGCCAGAGGAAAAGGGAGATATGACAGTGAAAGCATAGGAGAGAAAGATTTGAAGATATGCATTGCTGGGTTTTAAGATAGAGAAGGGGGTCATGAGCAAATGAACACAGAACTCTTGAAGATGGAAAAAGCAAGGAAACACATTCTCTCACACAGCATCCGGAAGGAAGGCAGCTGTGCCATCACACTGATTTTTTTTTTTTTTTTTTTTTTTAGGACTTATTTCCAGAATTTTAAGAATATAAATTTGTGTTGTCTTAAGTAACTAAATTTGTGGTAATTTATTGTAGCAGAAACTGGGAACTAATACAGATGCCTTTAATATTCTACATGATTCCATTTATAACACTATTTAAAAATTATAACTGACTGTGGGATTTACAACATGTGAAAGTAAAACATACAACTAACACAAAGGATGATAAGGCAGAAGGAAGTGTGATGTTATCAAAAGGCTGGGAGCCTTTGTCTCTCCCACACATTTATGTGCGGGAAAGGATGAGTTGGTTCGAAGCTGTGAAATTATTTCTTTAGCTTTCCACCCCATGCAGAATCATATATATTAAATGTTTACATTGAGAAAAAGTAGCTATGCACTTCAAAATGCTGTATTTAATATACTGTATGTGGTAGGACAAATAATGCCCCCCAGAGATGTTCATATACTAATCCTATAAATCTATAAATACATTACATGGCAATATGCATACATGACAAAAGAGAGCTTGTGAATGTAATTAAGTATCTTGATGGGGAGATTATCCAGTGGGCCCAAAGTAATCACAGTGGTCCTGTAAAGGGAGACTAGAATATCATTGCCAGAGGAAAAGGGAGATATGACAGTGAAAGCATAGGAGAGAAAGATTTGAAGATACGCATTGCTGGGTTTTAAGATAGAAAAGGGGGTCATGAGCAAATGAACACAGAACTCTTGAAGATGGAAAAAGCAAGGAAACACATTCTCTCACACAGCATCCGGAAGGAAGGCAGCTGTGCCATCACACTGATTTTTTTTTTAGGACTTATTTCCAGAATTTTAAGAATATAAATTTGTGTTGTCTTAAGTAACTAAATTTGTGGTAATTTATTGTAGCAGAAACTGGGAACTAATACAGATGCCTTTAATATTCTACATGATTCCATTTATAACACTATTTAAAAATTATAACAGACTGTGGGATTTACAACATGTGAAAGTAAAACATACAACTAACACAAAGGATGATAAGGCAGAAGGAAGTGTGATGTTATTAGTATAGTGAAAACACTATAGATACAATGGAATCATATTTTTGCAAGCAAACTGTGATAAGTTAAAAATACATGTTCTAAACCCAACTGTAACCACTAAAACAGAGCAAAGTAATGTGATTAATAAGCCAAAGTAGATACAAATGCAAATTTAAAAAAAATTTCAATTTAAAACAAAAATTTGAAACCAAAAATGGGGGGGGAGAACACATGGGATCAATAGAAAACATATAGAACGATATATTAAATTTAACCACATGGATAACTAAATTAAATTTAAGTTATTTTCACACTGCTATTAAGACAGAAGTTATCACGGTGGATAAAAAAAAAATGAATACCCAACTATATTTTTTCTTAATGAAACTTACTTCAGATATAAAGATACATCAGTTTGTGAAAGACTTATATTTTTAGTTATAGAATTGCAGATTGATAGTGCACTATTTATTTTTCAGTAAAAATTTTATTATGAAAATTTAAGACGTTTTTATTTAAAAATCTGCCATGCTCTTTGTCTGCATTTCTCTTTTTCCTTTGGCTAATTTTAAGGTTTAATTTTTATTTTACTAGTGTTGAAAAATTTGATTGTAATATTCCTTACTGTAGTTTCTTCCTCTTTCTTGTGCTTGGGTTTTTTGAGATATTGGGATCTGTGGACTTATATTTTTATTAAGTTTAAAAATTTTAAGCCATTTAAAAATTTTTTCCTTTCCTGAATTTCTATCTCTCTTCTTTTCAGGGACCCGAACTGCATAATCATTACCTGGCTTGGAGTAGTCCTACAGCTGGCAAATGCACTCTTCCTGTGTTTTTACTCTCTTTTTTCTTTGTTTTATTTTGGATAATTTCTATTAAGTCTTCAAGTTCACTAATCTTTTCTTGCATAACATCTAATTATGTATCTAGTGTATATTTTTATCCCGGATGTGATAGCTTTAAAGTCTAGAAGTTCATCTGGGTCTTTTTTATTTTTTTAAATATTTGTTATGTCTCTACTTTTTAAATATATGAAATACAGTTATAATAGCTGTTCAAATGTTCTGGTCCACTAATTCTAACGTGTAACAGTTCTTTATCAGTTTTGATTTATTTTTCTACTATTTCTGGAATATATTTAAGTTACTTTGAAACATTCTGATCCATCTGGATCTTGATTCCAAGATATGTTAAGAGGGACTGATGGAGTTTGGATGTATTGTGCTCCTAGAACTCATGTGGAAATCTGATTCCCAGTGTGACAGTTCTGAGTCGGGGGGCAGATCCCTCCTGAATGGATTAGTGCTCTCCCTAGGTGGGGGGAGTAATGAGTGAGTTCTCCTTTTTTTAGTTCCCGTGAGAGCTGGTTGTTTAAAAGTACCCTGGCACCCCCCTGCTGTCTCTCTCTCTTGCTTCCTATTGCCATGTGATCTTCTGTACCCACTGGCCATGAGTAGAAGCAGCCTGAGGCCTGTGCCAGATGCAGCTGTCCCAGAATCATAAGCCAAATAAACCTCTGTTCTTTATAAGTTTCTCAGTATCAGGTGTTCTGTTACAGCAACACAAAACTGAGTAATACAGGGACCAGTGTAGTGCTCCATGTACAAGTAGTTATTCCCCAGTACAGGAACAAAACACTTTTGTTAAATCTGCTGAATCTCCAGTGAATTTTGAGATTTTTCCCTCTTACGTTTGGAAAAGGTACTATTCTCCATCCTGTGTGAGCATTAGTCATTGTTACTTCTACTCCTTCAGGTGCTTCTTCCCCCCAAGTTCAGGTAGTTTCCTCCCATTAACCTTCCACTGATCACAACTACTAAATACACAGTGTGGACCCTCCGCAGATCTCGCTGAACACCTCTGTATTTAATTCTCCTGCCTCTGGTATTCCGTCCTTCGAACTCTAGCTGCCTTATTCTAATCAGTCTCCTAGTTCCATATCCTCAACTCAGGGAATCTGATGGGATACATCTTAACACCTGTGTTGCAGTACAGACACTCTCTCAAGGCAGTAACAAAGGAAATCAGAGGGCTTGTGTCCTTTGCTCTCTGTCTCTCATGAGTTACTGTGTTTTGTTGTTTGTTATAAAGAGTCTTAGAAAAGATGACTCCGTATGTTTTTCTCATGTTATGGTTGTATTAAGTGAAAGAGAACATCTAGTCTGTTACCCCATCTTGATCTGAAGCAGGTATTTCAAAATAGTATTTTAAAGAGTTTAAATATTTTAAAAAATCTTTTATAGTTTTTCACAATTTTATTATTTGAAGCATTATGTCAGTCCGTTTTGTGTTGCTATAACAGGAACACCTGAGACTGGGTAATTTATAAAGGAAAGAGGCTTGTGTGCCCTTATTAAAGGGATCCCAGAGAATTCCCTCACTCCCTTCTGCCATGTGAGGTTAGAGAGAGAAGACAGCTGTCTAAGAAGAAGTGAGGCCTCAGCAGACACCAAATCTGCCAGTGACTTGATCTTGGACTTCTTAGCCTCCATAACTGTGAGAAATAAATTTATTAGCTTCCCAGTCTAAGGTTTCTGTTATAGATTCCAAACAGACTAAGACATCTTGTTTTTCCAGATTTTTCTGTATTTGCCTAGTTGTGTTTTATTTTTCTTTAACCTTCTTGATTCTTTGAAAGTATTCTTTTGTGTTTTATTTCATTTGCTTTTTGAATATTCTTAGCTATCATCTCTTCAAATGTTTCCTTAATCCCATTACATGTATACTGGCACCATTTGATATTGTTCCACAAATATTTTCCCACCATCTAGTGGATGCTCTATTCTGGTTTTCTCTTTTCTACTGTTAACTCTTTATGTTTCATTTTGGATAATTACTATTGTCCTGTCTGCAAGTTCACTGTTGTCTCCCTCATTTGTCAAATGTACTATGACCTTAATTTTTATTTTTCTGTTTTTTCATCTAAGCATATTCATTTTATTCTTTTTATAGTGTCCATCTCTACTGAAATTCCCCATGGCATGCTTAGTGTCACTTTCTGTAATAAGTCATTTAACATTTTAACCAGTTAGTTTGATCAGTTAATCAATAAGTTTCCATATTAGTTTTTTATTGCTGTATTGCTTCATATTAAATTACCACATGCTGAGTAGTTCAAAAAATACCATTTATTCCACTTTTTCTGTACGTCCAAAGTCCTTGCACAACATAATAGTTCTCTGGGCAGGGTCACACTAGACTGAAATTAAGGTATCAGACAAGGATGTCATCTCATCTGAGGCTTAAAGTCTTCTTCCAAGCTCACTGGTAGTTGTCAAAACTCAGTCCCTAGTAGTTGTATGTAGGAATGAAGTTTCTGTTTTCTTCCTGATTTTTAACTAGAGGCCAGCCTCAGGTCCTAGCCTTCCTTAGAGGCTACAACCATTATATAGCATGTAGATTTCTTATTCTGCTATTTGATAGCTTTATCCTTAAAGGCCTAAATGAGAATAATTTTCATAATTCAAATATTTTTGACATATTTTAAAGTCTCCTCTGATTAGGCCAGGCCTGCTCAGGATAGTCTTCCATTTGACTATCTCAAAGTCAAGTGACTAATAACCTAATCATAGGGGTAATATCCCAGTATATTCATAGGTTCCACCCACAAAGAGTGGGAGAGAAGAATACAGTGTGTGCCTAAAAGGGGGCAGGAGTTTTAGGGGTCATCATAGTCATCCCTACTACAAACCCTCTTCAGAACCCCAGAGGTTCACACCCTTTCTACAAGCAAAATGCATTTGCAAATTGCAAAGTCCCCAAGTGTGTCATCTTTGTTCTTTTTCTATCAAAACTTCTACTCTTGAATTATTTGATTGATTCATAAAGACAGATGATCAGTCTAACATGCCTCACTGGTAATGGGTTTTCTTCTCTAAAGCAAGCATAGACTTTCCCAGTCTCTGATGAGATTTGACCACCACATCTTCTGGCCAGTCAGTAGTACTATGCTACATTCCACTTACAGATGTACTTTTTTGCACCCATGAATTTGCTATCTAGCCAGATCTGTAGTATGATCCCATCTGCCTTCTATGTGCTATTTTTAGGCCTACATGCACTTATAGTAGCCAACTTCTACACTTGTAGGAGACTGGGAAACTGAGGGGGAGCTCTCCATATGGCAGCCCAATCACGCCACCTCATGCATTTCTCTTTACCCATGCCCTGGTATTAAAGGTATAACTCTGTAATTCTGCTTTTTAAGCAAAAAAAAAAAAAAAAAAAAAAAAAAACAGCAAAATGCCTAACAAAATGTCCTTTGCAATCACCGAAGTCCCCAAATTAGTTTCTTCTTTCTCAGTCATTTCTTTATATACACTAGCGGTCCTGAAAATTATGCCTTGTTGAAAGATGATTCTACAAATTGAGTCCTCAGAGTATGCACTGGAGAAAGAATGCTAACCATAACTTTTAGCTTATTTCTCAACTTAGGAAATGAAAAATTCCATCTTTCTTCCTGCTGAGATTTGGACCTCAGCTTTAATTTTTGTTCTATTAGCAAAAGCTCACTCTACATCCCATTCCACTCGTATATACTTTTTCAGACTATTTTTAAAATCATGTTAAGAGAATGCTTTATGGTTTAGAACTAGAAACAACACAGGAAGTAAAATTCTTTTTTTATTGATATTTCCTAAATTTATTGGAAACCAGATCACAGTATCAAAAATTTCAATGAAATAATACATTTCTGAGTATAAAAGAAGTTTTGTAAGATTGAGTTCCTTTTCATAACTAGACTCTTTAAGAATGCATTTAAGTGTGATTGTGGTAGTTTTAGTAGTTATGTCATAATAAGTATTTACAGATATAGCCAACTATAACTGACTAGAAACACACAGCCATTTGGGAACTTTTTTAAAAAAAATATAAATCACAGTTAAAAACATTATGCTATGGAATTATCTGGTCACATATATTGGATCACACAGAATTTTTAGTAGATGAAAGCATACACTCAATGTCCATATAGTGTAATTTATTTATGTGCTTAGAAGAGCTATTTGCTGTATGTGTTTTAGTTAAAAAAGCTAAAACTGCTCATTTCCATTTGCTTTCTCTTTAAATCTCTACAGCTAACTTATTTGTGAACTATTCTAAAAAACAAATATTAAAATGCTTTTCAAGGTAAGCTGTAAATAAAGAGCTTTGAATTAGTTCTGATTAATAATGCAATATAAACATAACCGTAGCAATTGGAAACAAAGGTTGCAGAGTACTAACTGAGATGAATATAGTATTTTGTTGCTTAAAAATTTAGGTAGCTTTGTATTTCTGAGCCACTAGTAATCTTTTCATATTTCCATATATTTGAGGTTGTTTGTCGAGTGAGTAATTTTCAAAATGATAAAAAAATACAATTACACAAAGTAGAAAACTTCATTAACAATCACAAAAATAAATATTAATTCTTCATTTGGTCAGTTCTATAAAATTATTAGAGAACAAAATGTGTTCCAAATAAAGGCTGCATTTTGATAAATTTTAATTTTCATTATTTTAAGTCTTATATTACTGTACATCTTCCAGAGTTTAAGACTGTTGAGAAATATTGGGAAAACATAGTGCTAAAACTAGAGTGCGAAATAATTTTTCATTAGGAAGGGATGTTGCATTTCAAAAAGTTTAAACTTTAATTTGTGAAGTAACAAATACAAAATACATAGGAAGTGACATATAAGTCTGGAATGAAGGTCTATAAAGTTCAATAATTTAGTAATCAATTCATTAATTTAAAGTAAGCAAACCAATGTACATTAATTTATTATCAATATAAACACACAAATATATGTGCATAACATGCAAATATGTGTGCATGGTTATGTATGTGGTAGAGTGCCAAAATGGCCAATATTTTCTCCCATTTCTGTATGTAACCTTGTGGCTCCTTCAGTCAAAATTAGAATCGATTTATCTAAACTTTGTGTGTAGTCAAAGAGAAAACAGAAAGTTTAAACCAAATGACTTTTGACACATTCATAAAGACCATTCAATTGTGGATAGTTGCTTCAATCATTGTGCTAGAAAAATTTGATATCCAAATGCCAAAATAAACCAAACAACACCCCCCTCAACCCATACCTTTTAATCCATGCAAAAATTAACTAAATAACGAATCATATAATAATGTAAATGTAAAACCTAAATCCATAAAAATTCTAGAAGACATCATAGTAGAGAATCCTTATAAGCTTGAATTAGGCAAAGATTTTAGATATGACATATAAATGATGACTAATACATGAAAATGTAATAGACTGGACTCCATCAGTATTAAAACTTCTGCTATTCAAGACATGCTTTAAGAAAATGAAAAGTCAATGAAGTTATAGGATGAAAATATTTGCAAAATATATATCTGATAACTCCTGTAACTAAAATAAAAAAAAAAAAGTTTCAAACAAACACTTCATCAAAGCAGAACCATTGATAGCAAATAGGCACATGAAAATGTGCTCAACATTATGAGTAATTATGGAAATATAAGTTGCAATCCCACTAAGATACTACTGAACGTTTTAAGTTCCTTATGTGTTGGAGCTGAAACTGAAAGTCTGCAGTATTTTTTTGTATATGAGTTGTACCTTAATAAATCTGATTTAGAAATACAAAAATATGTTAAAACAAATTATTACTCAGCTGTATAAAATCCCTCATTGAAGAAATATCCTACATAAAAAGACAATGCCCATGAAATTATTTATGGATATGAATTCTGCTCTTAACATAACACCATATCTCCATAATGCAATTGGTCAATTACAAAATGTATCATAATATGCATGCATGTCATATTTAATTTATTCCTTTTGTCAGGGGATTTCTTCTTGATTGATCATCTTTAAAATTACCTAGAAAATACCAACTGTTGCATAAATATTTAATAAATGAACAAACACACACTAAGTATAAATTTATTATGAATACACTTAATCAAATTTTTAGAATTCATCTGCCAGTGGTGTCAACATTGGTCAATAGAACAAGACTGAAAAACTAAAGCAAAGAATAAGAAAAAAAAATAATAAAAAGTAGGCTTTTGTGTTGTTAGCCCTAAAATTTGATAGCAAATCTGGCTATGTTATTTATATACAAAGGCAAACTTTTTTTCTACTTTTAGTGAATACTTTAAGTAATTTTAAACTTTTAAATTTTGCTTTCACTTGCAAATATACAAAAATTTATATGTGCATTAGGAGAAAAATATTTTTGAGTCATACATTACATAGATGTTCTATTTGTTGTGCAAAGGGATCATAATCACAAACCACAAGCATTAGACAATGAAGATAAGCATAGGATTTGGGGAGGAAAAACTTAAAGAGGGAGAAGTAACAGAGCTACTATTTTTTTTGAACTTTCATATTTAAATAGCATAAGCTGTAAATAGTTGTCTGTATACTTAATGGCGAAGATTCCAGCGACTTTCTGAGTCCTCTGGTTTGGCTCAGCATGACACTAAGAACACTCCAAGAGAATGTGAACCTCACCGCCTCTGTCTTATGTATTTATTAATAAGTTAACCTAACAGTGTCTAAGGAATATCTAGTTTTCCTAAATAATGAGAAATTTATCAACAAATCTCCGAGCTCAGGAAGCACACCAGGGAGGACACGTAAGAATGTGAATGTCTGCATACTAAGCACTTTGGGAAAGCTTGGTGTTCCAGCAGCGCTTCCATGAGATTGCCCACATGGACTGGCCAAGTCCAGTTGAGCCTGCTCTGTAAGCGACACACACACACAAGAAAGGTAATAAAACTCCAGGACCATTATGATTTGTGTCTCACAATACGATAACTTTATAAACATTATAAGTGTTTTTAATTTAAAAATTTAGCCAAGACTGTTGAAGGATTTTAAAGCATTTTATATTGTATTGTGTATGTCTAAGTGGAATGTACTAGGGGATATGCTTTGCGGGTAATCATTTTAATATTAAAA
>NW_007738007.1:23434-30612 GCF_000696425.1 Galeopterus variegatus
TCCAGTTTGAATCAAGTTTGAAGTCTTATCCAAGTTACAAAAAAATCTAAAAAAAATTACATAAATTACAAAATTACATATGTTGTACATATACAACATATTATTAAAAATTAAAAATATATATAAATATTATAAAAATAAATATATAAAATATTTTAAAATGATATAGATATTACAAAGTTATAATATCTAGATAGGAAAAGAATGGAAATGGTTTTTAAAATAGATATGAATAGGGGACAAAGCTCAAAATCTTGGAAAGAGAGATACAGACCAAGTTAAAGAACTTGAGACAATTGACATGGAAAATTAAAATTTTCACATCTCCTCTGTGTATGAGTATCTGTCTTCATTCAGTGAGACTTACTGACATAGCCCCTTTTGTAAAGGTAATTATTTTTTTAATTTGTTTATATAGCTCTGTTGTTGGACAGATTCAAACATTTGGTTTAGATATTTTAATTGAGAAACAGCAGCCCTAGCTTTGTACCTACAGCCAGAGTGGAAGCATGGAATTCTGCCCGGGGGTCATCCCGTATGACCAGCAGGCGTTCCTGGGGTGCAGGTTGGGCCACTGGTTTGCTGGCACAACCTTTACTCCCATCTTGCCCCCTGAAAAAACTTGTCTCTAGTGGGCCTCATTGAGCATCCTAAATCTACCTTTGATTCTATGAAGACTATAAAAGAGATCCTGCTTGGGGTCATTAACACAGGCTCATGGCCACCAAGTGCTGCCCACTGTCTCTCAGGACAGGCAGGGACAGTAAGGACATTATTGCAGCTGAACAAACTGCTGCATAGCAGTGTCAGGGACTATGCCAAGACATGTCCAAGGGCTGGCGTTCTCAGAAGGCAAGACCCAGGATATGGGGAAAAGTCTGAGCAAAAAGCTACTGACGAACGAACCATGCAGTTTTACTGATAAGGACTTATGAAGCTAAAAGAAACTTTACTATGCTGCCAATATCAATTAATTAAAAAATATCAATCACACTAGAACTAAGACTTGTTATGTTTCCATTCTCTCTGTAAGGAATAATTTTACAAAGTTTGTGTTGCATAAAGAAGCAAGACTGTGCAGTCAAAAAATGTTGGAAAGAAAAATTTAAAGTCATGTCAGGCAGAGTTAATTAAAATTATGATTCTACAGCCTTTTTATTCTGCATGACTGAAATTCTGTATCTATTGAAATGTTCTTCCTCATTTCTCCCACCTTCAGCCCCTGGCAACCACCATTCTACTTTAAGCTTCTATGAGTTTGACTACTTTAGATACCTCATGTAAGTGGAATCATGTGGAATTTGTCCTGTGAGTGGCTGATTTCACTTAGCACAATATTCTCACAGTTCATCTATGTTGTACACAGTGTTCATACAGTTAACAGTACTGTGTTGTTTCCTTAATAATTTGTTAAGGAGGTAGGTCTTCATGGCTTATTTTACCACACACAAAAATAATAATCCTAAGTAGAATCTTCAGGTCCCTACAAATCTGGAACCAACCCAGTAAGTGAAAGACAATTTCTAATTGATTTTCCCAACTTGTGTATTTTGTCTTTACTTGTAGCATTTATAGATTATTTTTTAAAAACATGGAGTTGAGTTATTCTACTAAATAACTTTACATACAATGTATACCTAAGCTAATAACTTCACAAGAATATTTGAATGTGTAGGACCAGTTATTTAATAGTATTTTGGCTACTGCAGGGAATGTATAAGGTATTCTATGGAAATAATTTGAATCCGGAGTGAAATGGGTCTGTCTGATGAAATCTGCAGTCAGGAGAAAGAAAATAGGCTGGGGAAAGCTGTTCATCTCATTGTTTTAGCAACCAGTACTAAGAACCTTCATTTTAAGACTTGGCCAATGCTGTCCCTGCCATATGTGGTAATAATAATGCCACATTTGGCATCCACCTTCAAATATGTGGATAAGAATCATAAGCTGTATCTCTTCCTACGTAGATTTAGACATTAAAAATATGTATACATAGAAATCTTTACAAGTAAAAAATTAATCACTTATAAACAAGTAAACATTTCAGTTAGCGTAGCTTAGAGAATAGCCTGTTTTCTAGCCTATCTGAATTCTTGTTCTAGGTTCTGCTGATCAACCTCTCAAAATGTCTTTCTTGAGTATCTACCTCTTGATTCAGAGCCCTGGATAATTTATGAAATTGCTGAAAGTTCAAATTAAGAAATAAATCTTCATCGATAGTTTCTACAAACGGCTTTGCCTCATTCCAATACTTTCTACAAAATGTTGGCTCCCTGGTTCATATGCTGATGAGAATTTTTACATGATGCTGCGACTCTTGCTCTAACTCAAAAGTTCCAATCCACCTGTGTTCCCTATTCCTGATGCTTTATCTCTGACTGTCGCTTTGACAGGAAGGGTCACTCCATGATCAGCATCTGAGATCAAAATTTATTACTTCTCAGTACCAAGATATACTGAGAATAACACTATTAAATATCACACAGGCAATAGAATCTCAGACTATCATAATCAAACTTAATAATATTCAATATCAGACAGACTTTATGATGTACTAAAGCAAGAAAATAATTTTTTAAAAAAATGAAAAAAAATTGTATTTGGAATGTGTAGGATGCTATAACGTGTACTATGCAAAGTCTTACGTATTAACTCATTTAACCTTGGCATTTCTACTAAGAAATTATTAAGATCATTTAGTCAAAGGAAAAACCAGGGCCCAAAATGGATAATATAGCTTTCTTAATGTCACTTTGCTTTTATGTAATGCATTTGGCATGTAAACCTATTGCAGCCTTACAATCTAATTCATATTTCTAATATAAGCCATCACTGCCTTGTAAATATAATGTGATATAATCAGAGTTTTATATGATTCAGTTATTTTTATAGCACACATTAATTGTGCATCTACTATGTGCTCAATAGTGGATTGTAATGTTTCTAGCACATAGAGGCATTTGCTGCTCTCAAAATGCATAAGGTAAGAGCAGCCTAAAAAATAAGCCTAATACCCTAAACTGGGTTTTAAAGAGCCTTATGAAGTAAATCAAATATATACTCCATGCATGAGAATAATTTTTCATTAATAAAATAAATTCAAGCATTGTAATATCAAATATTGATGACTAAGTTTACTCATATTGCTGCAACTAAATTGAAAGCATATGTAACTAATTGAAGCAAGCATCTAATAGACACAACTAAAATTTAGTAGCACTTAAGTCATAGAATTATCCCATGCCACAAAACTTCAAGAAAGTCATTTGAGCTAAATAGGCAAAATTCCTGGTTGGGAGAATATTAAATTTGAATCTGTAAATGTAAATATTTAACAGTAGTTATAAAAAAGTAAAATAAAATGCAAAAGCAGACTTACCATTATTATTTTATTACCTAAATTGTTCATAATTACAAAAAATCTTCTATTTCTTAAAATTAATTTTAACCTGTGCCCATTTTATCACAATGGTGTTCAAATGGAGTTACATATGTGCAATATGCTCTCTGTGGTAAAGATTAATTCCATGGTGAAAAGAACCATGGATTAGTGGTGGTCATGAACTTCCAAAGATTAACCATACAATCCAACACAATCTGCTTAACTAGGTATATATTTTAAAGTAGAATAATACTGTTTTTTAATATAGCCTGATGATTTTTAATGATTTCCATACAATATGTAAAAATTGGGTATCACCAGTAAATAAAAACTCCCCGTGTGGGCATTTCTGGTGGATTGGTTTTACTTTGAAGTTTTCACATATTTATGTTCAAATGCCAATTGTTGATCATACTTTAAACATTGTGTTTTCAAATTGATTTCAGTAGCGCTCGAATTAATGCTTTTAAAAATTGTTTTTTTCTGTGGGGTACCAGAATTTTCTTTAGGTAAAGAGCTCAATGCTGTTTTAATGCAGAAGAACATCTTAATACTAATTAAGAAAATACTATTCATTCTAATTTACATAAAAAATTTTCAACTATGTTAATCATTTTATTTATAAATGATGTAAGTAATTTACTTCCATATTTTATGAATTTATTAATCTTAATACTTTCATGACATATGACTATTTTTTAAAATTTTCTAAACTGCATAATGTGATATATGGTTTAAATAAATTTGTGATATATTTTATTAGGAAAATATTTGTAGATAATGTTCTCCTCTAGATATGTCATCAATTATCAGCAGACCTAAAATAAATGTAAATAAAAGAAAAAAGATAAATTTTTTACCTTTATAGCATTTTGTTTAAATATTTTTATGGGGTGCCTCTCTAGTCATCTAGAATTATTTCTCATAAAAATGTGTTCATAAACTGTAAAGGTTGTAAATAGAGTAAACTGCCTTTTCTCAGTAAGAACACCTTCAAATTATATTTTTTTGCCCATAAATTAATGACTCAAATTACCCCCAAATAATATCATATTAATTCTCTATTATATAGGAAATATGCTATGTGTTTTGCATGAAGATCAAGACAAGTATAGTTCTGACAGTGTACTTTTTATAATGTAATTTTAAAACAGCGTGAATAAAGTAATTTTATATGATCTAATCTTGATATGCTCATAAGTTATGTTATGTTTTACATTTTCTGTTTGATTTGAAAATTTGTTACATTATGTCTTGACATCTAATTTGCCAATCTGAATTTTGCTATTTTTTAACAAAATGTGCTTAATTCACCCAGTTAGGAGTTGATTGCCATATAGTGAGAAAATTATATTTTTATTCTAATTTGTTCAGTTTTTCTCCTGACTCACTTATTTCAGTTGTATTTGTAGGGTTAGCTTCCAAATCAATTATGTNACATCTTAATACTAATTAAGAAAATACTATTCATTCTAATTTACATAAAAAATTTTCAACTCTGTTAATCATTTTATTTATAAATGATGTAAGTAATTCACTTCCATATTTTATGTATTATTAATCTTAATACTTTCATGACATATGACTATTTTTAAAAATTTTCTAAACTGCATAATGTGATATACGGTTTAAATAAATTTGTGATATATTTTATTAGGAAAATATTTGTAGAAAACGTTCTCCTCTAGATATGTCATCAATTATCAGCATACCTAAAATAAGTGTAAATAAAAGAAAAAAAAGATAATTTTTTTACCTTTATAGCATTTTGTTTAAATATTTTTATGGGGTGCCTCTCTGGTCACCTAGAATTATTTCTCATAAAAATGTATTCCTATAAACTGCAAAGGTTGTAAATAGAGTAAACTGCCTTTTCTCAGTAAGAACACCTTCAAATTATATTTTTTGCCCATAAATTAATGACTCAAATTACCCCCAAATAATATTGTATTAATTCTCTATTATATAGGAAATAGGCTATGTGTTTTGCATGAAGATCAAGACAAGTATAGTTCTGACAGCGTACTTTTTATAATGTGATTTTAAAACACCATGAATAAAGTAATTTTATATGACCTATTCTTGATATGCTCATAAGTTATGTTATGTTTTACATTTTCTGTTTGATTTGAAAATTTGTTACATTATGTCTTGACATCTAATTTGCCAATCTGAATTTTGCTATTTTTTAACAAAATGTGCTTAATTCACCCAGATAGGAGTTGATTGCCATATAGTGAGAAAATTATATTTTTATTCTAATTTGTTCAGTTTTTCTCCTGACTCACTTATTTCAGTTGTATTTGTAGGGTTAGCTTCCAAATCAATTATGTAAAACCAGTATTAATGAGATTTAGAAATTTCAATCTGTTGAAGTAAATCTTTATTACAGTTATATGCTGTGGGGTTTTTTTGGTGTTATTTTTATTTTTTGCTAGAAATAATTAGTACTTTATACTTCACACAATTAGAGATCATCTGACTTAAAGTTTTAAATGATTGTAGTATTGGAGTTACAAATTATTGTTGTATGTACATTTATTTTTATCCATTTTGGGGGGGATTTGTCAGATCTTGTTTTATGCATGTAAGGATTTATTTTTATTACTCTTTTACTAATAGGTGAGAGCCATTTTTAAAATAGTCGATAATTTGACATCTAAATGTGAACTTCAAATATTGTCAAGCAATAACGTTTCCAAAGTGAGAACCTTCAAATTGGAGGGCATGAAGAGCTGTGACTGAGTGACCTGTTGGTAGGGGCCAGCACAAATTGTGTTTTAAGGCACAATGAAGTTTTGGGGTAAAATAATAATTAGTCCATTCAGGATGATGGCCACCCCAACACCCCCTCAAGCCTTGGGAAGAATGGGCTTCCCTCAACTACTGAGGGTGTCTACTGGTTTACCAAAGCACTACTGGGGATAGTGAGAGTGTCAGATTCTATCTAATAAACAAAGGCTAGAATAGGTACTCATTTATTCAACAAAGGGGTGTGTGTGTGAAACTTTTGAGCAACTACACATGTTAGGTGCTGTTCTAGATGCTGGGAAACATTAAAATAGTAAAAACAAAACAAAAATCTCTGCCTTTGTGAAGCTTTCTTTCTTGTATGGAAAGATAGGAAGTAAGCAAATATATAAACAAATGATACATAATAAATAACCAAAATACATAGCAGATAATATGGTACTAAGTGAGGAGAATAAAGCAGGGAAGATATCTAAGCGCTATCAGTATGGAGGTGTGCCATTGCAATTTAAAACAGAGTTAGACAAAGGAGACTTCAAAGTGTGAACAACCTATGAGCAGCAATGAGGTGCCAAGAAAGTTTCACAGCAGATATCACAGGTAAGGTAGGAAGAGCGAATGCAAGGACAAGGAGCCTGAGGTCGAATCATGGCAACTGTGTCTGGAAAACAAGGATCACAGGGTGAATGGAGCAGAGCCAATAAAAGGGAATAAAAAAGGAAATTCAACCAAAAAAACACAGTGGGGCTAAATACTGTAGGGCAAGTTTTTAAGGAAATTACATTTTTTATTATGAGTGAGATATTGCATCATTGGAATATTTGGGGCAGAGTAGTACCACAATGTGACTCAAAATTTTAAATTATTGCAGTGGCTGTCGCCTTTAGAATAGACTGATGAAGACAGAAATAGAAGCAGGGATAGAAGTAGAAACAGAAAACAGAAATAGAAGCAGTAATCTGTTAGAAGGTTATAGCAATCCCGGGAGGAGACAATGAGGGTGAGCCCAGTGCTGTAACACTGAACGTTAATTGTGATTAGAGTT
>NW_007738007.1:31384-32594 GCF_000696425.1 Galeopterus variegatus
GGAGGAGACAATGAGGGTGAGCCCAGTGCTGTAACACTGAACGTTAATTGTGATTAGAGTTGGCCAAATATTCATTATGAGGGATTTCAAAAAGTTTGTGAAAAAATGGAAATAAAAGATAAACAATAAAAAATATAAACTTTATTTCTCAACCTAAGTTCCATCATGTTCAAGACAGTTTTGTAAGCAACGATACCAGCTATTTCGTTGATACCTAAGAACTGAGGTTCCTGGAAATTTAACCATGTCAGTGAAGTCTTTTTTGCATGTTTAACCAAGGAAAAAACATGGGTTGAAATTTAAAGAGTTTTTAAAATCAGGAAACAAAAAGAAGTCGGAAGGAGCTGAATCAGGATTGCAAGGTGGATGCATAATGATTTCCCATGGAAACTCTCACAAAATTGCCCTTGTGTGATGGGTACAAAGAGCAGGAGCGTTGGCGTGATGTGAAGGGCTCCGGTGCAACTTTCCTGGGCATTTTTCTATGAAAGCTTTGGCTAACTTTCTCCAAAGACTGTCCTAATATGTAGATGTTATTATTCTTTGCCCCCTAGAAAGTCAATAAGCAAATGCCTTCGGTGTCCCAAAAACTGTTGCCGTGGTCTTTGCTCTTGACCTGTCTGGTTTTGCTCTGACTGGTCCACTTCCAGTTCGTGGTAGCCATGGCTTTGATTGGCTTTGCCTTCAAGATCATACTGCTGAAGCCATGTTTCATTTCCTGTTCCAGTTCTTTGAAGAAGTCCTTCAGGATCTTGATCTCCCGTGTTTAAACTTTCCATTCAAAGCTCTACGTTGTCTGCAGCTAATCTGGACACACAGTTTTTGCATCCATTGAACGGAAAGTTTATTCAACTGTGATTTTTTTTCAGTCAGAATTGTGTAAGCTGAGCCAATTGAGATGTCTGTGATGCTGCCTATTGTTTTTGCTGTTAATTGTCTGTCCTCTTCAATTAGGGCACAAACAAGATTCATATTTTCCTCACAAATTGATGTGAATGATCTGCCATTGCAGGCTGCGTATTCCACATCATCTCACTCCTTCTTAAAGTGAGTTATCCATTTGTAAACTGCTGCTTTCTTTTGGGCATTGTCCCCACAAACTTCTCACAGAGCCTCAATGATTACACCATTCTTCCACCCAAGCTTAAATTTTATGTTTGTTCTTGCTTCAATTTTAGCAGAATTCATGCTGCTCTGATAGCAGCTCTTT
>NW_007738007.1:33074-35716 GCF_000696425.1 Galeopterus variegatus
TTTTATGTTTGTTCTTGCTTCAATTTTAGCAGAATTCATGCTGCTCTGATAGCAGCTCTTTACAAGTTGATGTCTTGTCCTTCTTAGCACCTCCAGCTAGATCCTGTTTAGACATGTTACAACGAGTTAGTGCAAGTTTATGTTGGTGCAAAAAAAAAAATTTACAATTTGTGTATGGTTTTTAAATTTTTTTTAATAATATGCATTTTCCATGAACTTGTTCCAAGACTCCTTGTATATATAGTTTAGGAAACAAGACTTACTGTAAGAGTGTATGTGAACATGAGGAAATTAGAAGTGTGAGGAATGTGTGATAGGCTTTAGGCCTGAGATACTGGAAGGATGGACACACCATTTATCAAGTTAGGGAAGCCTGGGAAAAACAGGTTTGGTGAAGTGGAGATTTGGATAATAAATTCTTAGATGTATAGTTTGAGATCACTGTTAGACATCCAGGTGAAGATATGATGGGAGTTCAGAAGTCTAAGCTACAGCTTACAAAATAATAAGAATAGATGAGATTTCATGGGCAGTGAGAGTGGATAGAAAAGAAATCTGAAGTCTCACCCCTGAGATACCATGATAGAGTCTGAAAAGATGAAGAAGTAGAGAAAGAGGCTACTAGAGCTTGATACCCTAAGTTGTATAAATCATCATTGCTATACATTCTCAGTTACGATTCTTTTTTGAGAATTCTGCTCCTCTTGAGTTTCCAAACACTTTCTGTTAATGTAGATGCCTTCTTAGATGTTAGATGAAATTCTTTATGATATATTATAATGTATTCTGTGATAAGATGAAGATAAATAAGATATATGTCACTGTAGTGCTCTTGTGACATTACAATAATATATTTGAATTATGACATTTGAAACAGTACATGTGAAGTACATAACATGGTTAATTATAAAGTCATAATTTTAAAACTTTTGGTGATTATTATTTTTTTTTACTAGTTGTCCACTCACCCCAACCAAACTATAGTTTTGCTATTTCATTGCCATTGTTAAAATTTACAATGCATTAAAATGATCACATGTCACTATTTCTTTTATCTGGTAGCCTATTTAATAGCCATGGAGTCTTAACAAGAAAAACATTAAAATATAAGGCACCCAGCATAATTATTTATTATTTTTTAAATAAAATAATTTTCATCTACCTAGCGTGACCAAGGACCAACTGGAAAATAAAAATTTATTTTAGTTAACAGGACTGCCTTTACACGTATGTGAAAAGCCTAATTTCAGCTTTTTTCTAAGAAAAAAAAGATACAACTTTTGCAGAAACATATGGAGAACTAGAATTACAAACTCAGTGATTTTGAATTTGACACTTGTAAAGACCTTGGAAAAGCAATATTGTATAATGGTGGGCTGAGCCATACTCAGCTCAGACTGCATATCATATTGTGCTGCTAAAAGATGTGATGAACTAAGAACTCCTTGACTCACTCTTTTTGTATCTCCATTTCACATGATTAGGGAAAAGTAACTCAAATCAACCAGTGTCCTATATAAAAGGTATAGAGGATGTCCACTGGAAAAACTCCTTATGACATCTAAGCCATTCTAAAACAGGATGTTTTTATGGGGAAATTACATTATTTTTTAAGGAGTTTATCAAATTCCGTTGGTCTTAATACCTGCAGCACAAGTGAAGATTACTTACTTCAGAGTATTAACTTGAATAAAAATATTTCTTATAACACTTTGTATATATTACACATACTACATATATTATGTCACGTTATGTTATATTGCATTATGCTGCATTGTGTTGTGTTGTGATTTTTTATATGCTATATTATTCTATGTTCTATTATATTATAATTTTCTGCTTAGAAGTTAATCCTGTCATTCCCTAAATTATGAGCGTCTTTAAAATAACAGTCTCCTATCATTTATGTTTGTTTACTTACAATGTTGCCAATTATATAATAAGAAAGTACTCAACTTTTTAAATAAATGTATTGATAAAAGCTATGTCTTACTATATGAAGTTGATTCAGCTTCAGTACAGATATCAAATATATAAGACTCTGGTAAGTTCACATGTCCATGTAAACAAAAAGACTGCATCTCTTATTTGGAAGACATCTTGTCAGAAGACAGTGCTGGAAATGGCACTGTGAAGTTTTGTTTTGCTAACTATAATAGAAAATCTCAAATTTCTTTAAATCTATTCTTGTGAAAGCTCTAATCTGAATTGCACACTATTTATTCTAGACACATTACTTTCTCTAATGCTACATGTAATACTTCTTCTGGGTCATCAATATAACTGCATGTTTCTGTTTCAATGTATCATATAGAACTTCTCTCAGAAGGCCCAATTACTTCCTACTTTTCCCAGATCTTTCATACCTCAGGGTCACACCCATCTATGAGCAATACTGAATGTACACCTCCTTTCTTGTATGCTTCTCTAATTATTGAAACACATTGCTATGAAGAAAATCTTTGACAAGTAAAAGTGAATAAACTGTGCACTTGTTTTTGTAATTGTAGTAGAGTTTACAATATAGAAATAACCTCAGTACAGTATATTCAGTTAATTTGTCTATCTAATCAATTTCATGTCACATTAGAATTCTGGGCTTGTTATACATTAGAAAACAAAACAAAATAAATTTGACCACA
>NW_007738007.1:36116-47783 GCF_000696425.1 Galeopterus variegatus
AGAAAACAAAACAAAATAAATTTGACCACATCATAGCAAAGCATCTATATACTCAGAAAGATAATTTTGAAAACAATATTAATAATCTTATATTTGTTAATCTTATTGTGTCTTTTTTTTAAAAAAATAAAACATTAGAAATATATTACATAATGATACCATACTTATACTTTTAGTATAAGTATATCTTACAAATGTCTTTGTGGAAAACAATGCTGTGTAGAGTTTAGAAAGTGAGATATTCAGTAAAATAGACATTTAAAGAGCATTTACATTCCTTTTTGAAGGCATTAAAAGGAATGTCTGTACTTCTATAAAATAAATTTACCCTATGTGGAGCAATACTGGAAATAAAATTAAATGTAAATGTAGTAGCACAACTTTAATTAAAGACATAAACATGTTCATAAAACTTTTTAAAATCATCTCTTCACTTTTTGTTACAATTCATGTGAAAATAAAATTATACATACTTTTTAAATTTACTCTATTTACAAAATTGTACTAACTTTATAAAAATGGCTATGCTTATGAAATTCACTTTAAATTGAAGTATTTATATTTTGTAATGGTAATGGTGAAAAATGCTTTACATGGGTTGATTCCCTAATTAACACTAACTGGTAATATTTAAACAAACTATTTGTTAAGTGGCATATTAGGATTATATACTTTTACTAAAATATGCCTGACATTATTCAAATACTTCTCTGTGTCCTTTGAAATCCTTTCTTTTAGCAATAATATTTCATATGCATGACATTTTAATGGTCTCTTTTCATGGAAATTGATGAAGTGTATTTGAAAAAGATAAGTGTCTTAAAATCAAGCAGTTTAGAATTACTGTGTTTAGAAAGATAGATGAGCAATGATACTTACTCTTTTTTTAACCTCAATATGAAGAGCCCTAAACTTTGAGTTTAGTTTATATAAATATAGTTAACAGCACATGAAAGGATAATCATTATTGTAAAAATGCATTTTGAAGTATGACTTTTCAAAAATAATAACAGAGGAAAGGAAGAGTGGCAGGTGGATAACATAACTGTCTGGCACCATAATGCTATTTTTATCAACAGTGTAAATAAAAAATGCAGTCAATATTTGCTTATTTTTTAGTATCTTGCCATCATCGAGTTAGCCTGAATTCCTTACGCTGAACAAATGAAATGGAATAGTTTGTCACTGTGCTTAGGGAAAGCACAGACCATCTCTGTTATGCTTCTTGCAAATTGAAAAAGGAAGAGGAAATGATAATTTGAATGAGGTTTATTGTTTTGCTTGTTTTATTGTTTTATTTTCTTTTGAGTGGAGTTTATTGCTTTATTTCTGCCTCTTAGATCACCTCTAGACCCGAAACAGCTTCATATAACTATTTCCTCCATTATAGTGAACAGATATAGGCAGGCATGTGCTTCCTTCCATGTGTTACTGATCCTCGGGGCCAAACTGGCAAAGGCAGTTAGACCTCCAGCTGCACTCCTGAATAAATGTCTAACTCCCCTCAAAAGAGATTTTTAAAGAAGAGTTTTTTTTTTTTTTTTTTTTTTTTTTTTTTAACACAGAATCTGAATATCTAATCAAATGTTACCAAACCTAATGGTGTTGGAATAACTGGATATCCACATGGGGAAGAATAAAATTAGACCCTTATCTCACATCATATACAAAATCATGCAAAAATCTACTCAAACTGGACTGAATACTTAAATGTAAAGACCTGGCACTGTAAAACTACTAGAAGAAGACTAAGGGGGAAAGGTCCATGACATTTGTCTGGGCAATGATTTTTTGCATATAAGCCCAAAAGTACAGGCAACAAAATCAGAAATAGACAAATAGGATTACATCAATCTAAAAAGTTTCTGCACAGCCAAAGAAACAATTGAGACTGAATAGACAATTTGCAAAATGGGAGAAAATATTTGCAAATCATACATCTCATCAGAGTTAATAAACAAAATATATAAGGAACTCAAAGAACCCAATCGCAAAAACACAAATAATCCAATTAAAAAGTGGGCAAAGGACATGAATACACATTTCTCCAAAGAAGATATGCAGATAAAAAAAAAATGCTTAGTGTCACTAATCATCAGAAATGCAAATTTAAACAATAAGATACCACCTCACACCTTAGAATAGCTATTTTCAAAATGAAAGATAATAAATGTTGGAGAAAATGTAGAGATCCTTTCACACTTTTGGTGGGAATGTAAATTAGTACAGCCATTATGGAAAATTATTATGGAGGTTTCTCAAAAATTAAAAATAGGACTGCCATATGATCCAACAATCCCACTACTGTATATATATCCAAAGGAAACTAAATCAGTGTGCATTTTCATGTTTATTGCTGCATTATTTACACAGCCAAGATGTGTAATCTACCTAAGAGTCTGTCAATGATTGAATAGATAAAGAATAATGCTATATATATAAAATGGAGTACTATTCAGTACTCCATTTAAAAAAGAAGGAAATAGTGTCATTTGTGACAATTTGGATGAATCTGAAGTACATTACTTAAAGTGAATTAAACCAGGCACAGAAAAACAAATACTATGGAATCCAAGAAAGTTGAACTCAAAGAAGTGGAAAGTGAATAATGGTTACCAGGGACTGGGGTGAGGTCTTTGGGGTGATATTGGTCAAAGGATACTAAATTTCATTTAGGTAGGTGGAATAAGTTCAAGAGATCTATTGTACAACATGGTGATTATATATAATAACAATGTATTGTATTCTTAAAAATTGCCAGGAGAGTAGATTTTAAGTGTTCTCACCATAAAAAAGCGGTAAGTATGCCAAGTAATGCATATGTTAATTAGCTTGATNAGGGTGAATGGAGCAGAGCCAATAAAAGGGAATAAAAAAGGAAATTCAACCAAAAAAACACTGTGGGGCTAAATACTGTAAGGCAAGTTTTTAAGGAAATTACATTTTTTATTATGAGTGAGATATTGCATCATTGGAATATTCGGGGCAGAGAAGTACCACAATGTGACTTAAAATTTTAAATTATTGCAGTGCCTGTCACCTTTAGAATAGACTGATGAAGACAGAAATAGAAGCAGGGATAGAAGTAGAAACAGAAAACAGAAGTAGAAGCAGTAATCTGTTACGTTATAGCAATCCCAGGAGGAGACAATGAGGGTGAGCCCAGTGCTGTAACACTGAACGTTAATTGTGATTAGAGTTNTTAAAATCATCTCTTCACTTTTTGTTACAATTCATGTGAAAATAAAATTATACATACTTTTAAAATTTACTCTATTTACAAAATTGTGCTAACTTTATAAAAATTGCTATGCTTATGAAATTCACTTTAAATTGAAGTATTTATATTTTGTAATGGTAATGGTGAAAAATGCTTTACATGGGTTGATTCTCTAATTAACCCTAACTGGTAATATTTAAACAAACTCTTTGTTAAGTGGCATATTAGGATTATATGCTTTTACTAAAATATGCCTGACATTATTCAAAGACTTCTTTGTTTCCTTCGAAATCCTTTCTTTTAGCAATAATATTTCATATGCATGACATTTTAATGGTCTCTTTTCATGGAAATTGATTAAGTATATTTGAAAAGGATAAGTGTCTTAAAATCAAGCAGTTTAGAATTATTGTGTTTAGAAAGATAGATGAGCAATGATCCTTACTCTTTTTTTTAACCTCAATATGAAAAGCCCTAAAATTCGAGTTTAGTTTATATAAATATAGTTAACAGCACATGAAAGGATAATCATTATTGTAAAAATGCATTTTGAAGTATGATTTTTCAAAAATAATAATAGAGAAAAGGAAGAGTGGCAGGTGGATAACATAACTGTCTGGCACCATCATGCTATTTTTATCAACAGTGTAAATAAAAAATGCAGTCAACATTTGCTTATTTTTTAGTATCTTGCCAATATCAGGTTAGCCTGAATTCCTTACACTGAATAAATGAAATGGAATAGTTTGTCACTGTGCTTAGGGAAAGCACAGACCATCTCTGTTATGATTCTTGCAATTGAAAAAGGAAGAGGAAATGATAATTTGAATGAGGTTTATTGTTTTGCTTGTTTTATTGTTTTATTCTGTTTTGAGTGGAGTTTATTGCTTTATTTCTGCCTCTCAGATCACCTCTAGACCCAAAACAGCTTCATATAGCTATTTCCTCCATTGTAGTGAACAGATACAGGCAGGCATGTGCTTCCTTCCTCGGGGCCAAACTGGCAAAGGCAGTTAGACCTCCAGCTGCACTCCTGAATAAATGTCTAACTCCCCTTAAAACAGATTTTTAAAGAAGGGTTTTTTTTCTTTTTTTACACAGAATCTGAATATCTAATCAAATGTCACCAAACCTAATGGTGTTGGAATAACTGGATATCCACATGTGGAAGAATAAAATTAGACCCTTATCTCACATCATATACAAAATCATATGCAAAAATCTACTCAAACTGGACTGAATACTTACATGTAAGACCTGGCACTGTAAAACTACTAGAAGAAGACATAGGGGTAAAGGTCCATCACATTTGTCTCGGCAATGATTTTTTGCATATAAGCCCAAAAGTACAGGCAACAAAATCAGAAATAGACAAATAGGATTACATCAATCTAAAAAGTTTCTGCACAGCCAAAGAAACAATTGAGACTGAATAGACAATTTGGAATAATCGAGACTGAATAGACAATGTGCAAAATGGGAGAAAATATTTGCAAACCATACATCTCATCAGAGTTAATAAACAAAATATGTAAGGAACTCAAAGAACCCAATTGCAATAAAACAAATAACCCAATTAAAAAAATGGGCAAAGGACATGAATAGACATTTCTCCAAAGAAGATATATAGATAAAAAAATACTTAGTGTCACTAATCATCAGAAATGCAAATTTAAACAATAAGATATCACCTCACACCTTAGAATAGCTATTTTCAAAATGAAAGATAATAAATGTTGGAGAAAATATAGAGATCCTTGCACACTTTTGGTGGGAATGTAAATTAGTACAGCCATTATGGAAAATTATTATGGAGGTTTCTCAAAAATTAAAAATAGGACTGCCATATGATCCAACAATCCCACTACTGTATATATATCCCACTACTGGATATATATCCAAAGGAAACTAAATCAGTGTGCATTTTCATGTTTATTGCTGCATTATTCACAACAGCCAAGATGTGTAATCTACCTAGGAGTCTATCAATGAATGAATAGATAAAGAATAATGGTATATATATAAAATGGAGTATTATTCAGTACTCCACTTAAAAAAGAAGGAAATAGTGTCATTTGTGACAATTTGCATGAATCTGGAGTACATTACTTAAAGTGAATTAAACCAGGCACAGAAAAACAAATACTATGGAATCTAAGAAAGTTGAACTCAAAGAAGTAGAAAGTGAATAACGTGAGAGAGCTCGTGAGAGGTTACAGCTTAAAATATTACTTTCTGGTAATGCACTGACTAGTTAATCCTAGATGTCTGATAACAGAACTATTAAGAAATAGAATATATTTGCTTAATATTATTCATTTATATGTCCCTTTACATTTTACAAAATACTTTAAACTTATTGTAAAATTTAAATAATCATTGATTTTATTTTTCTGTGATATTACTTTTTAAAAAATACTGATAAAATTTAGTGGGTGAAAGAGAGACACAGAGAGACAAAGAGACAGAGAGTTTTGATAAAGAATTTAACTTATTTAATTATAAAAGGACTGTTCAGAATTTTTATCCACGTATAAGTTTTTGTAGGTTGTGTTTATCAAAGAAGTTACCTACTTCATGTAAGTTACAGGATTTATTCACATAAGGTTGTCTTTAACATTTTCTTATCCTTTTTATACTGACTAAGTCCCTGTCTTTGGCCAAACTTTAGTCAGGCCCCTCGACCTCTCTTCAAGGTCCCAGCCTCTGGGGTTTCTGTGTTCGTCCTATACAGTCCAGTGGTAGCCAAAATCCTGCTGTCACTTTAGTAAGAACCCCCTGCCCTTGGCGTCTGACCACCCTGGTCTGCATTCAGCAAGACTCCTGTTAGGTCAGTTTAGAGGGCATCCCCTGGGCCCATTTAGAAGTTCACTGTATATATTCCAAATATTTTCAGATCTTCCAGACATCCTATTTTTATGATTTCACATGTACTTTCATTATGGTCAAAGGTTATGCTTTGTAAGAAGATATCAGTCTTTTGAAGTGTATGGAGACCTGTTTTACTTCTCAGAATATGGAATATCAAAAAGGGTGCTAGCAGGGTGCCTGGGATGAGTGTGTATCCTGTTGGGTGGAATTTCTGTGTCTAGCTACCCAGGCAAGCTGGTTGAAAATGTTTTCAAACTTTCTATATTCCTGCCGGCTGTTTTGGACTCGTTGTTATTTCAGTTACTGAAAGAAGGTTGTTAAAAATCTCCAGACATGATTGTGGACTTGTACACTGTCTTTCCTTTCTGCTCTGTCCGTTTTTCTTCATGCATTCCTTACGTCTGTTATCAGATGCCCATATGTCCAGGATTGCCAAGTCTTCCTGAAGAACTGACCTCTTTACCAACATGAAACACCCTCTTTGCCTCTGGTAATGCTCCTGGTTTTGAAGACTAGATTCTCTAACATGGATGCAGCAGCTACACCAGCTCCACGTGGGCATGTGTACGGTGTCTTGGTCAGCTTGGGCTGCTGTGACAGAACACTCAGGCTGCGCGGTCTCAGCAGCAGACATGATGCCTCCTGGCTCTCAAGGCTGGACGACGTCCATGACCCACGTGCTGCTCAGCTGGGGTCCTGGTGAGGGCAGCTCCCTGGTTTGCAGAGGGGCAGCTTCTCTTCTCGCTGTGTCCTTACACAGCAGGGAGGGACAGCGTCTGTCCTCATTCCTTACTGCAGGGCACTAATCCTGCTCATGACAGCTCCACCCTCATGACCTAATCACCTCCTAATACCATCACCTTGGAAATTAGGTGCTCAACATAGAAATCATGGGGACACAGACATTCAGTGCATAGCACATGACATATTCTCCCCCGTTCTCTGCCTTTTGACCTCCTGTGTCTTCGTGTGAGAGGGTTTTTGCAGTGAGATCTGCTGCCCAGTCTGAAAATCATTGCTAATAATTGAAGCCTTTGGGTGATTTACATTTTCCTATATCTTTGGTATGGTTGACTGTGCATCTTCCATCTTCCTGTTTGTTTTCAAATGCTCCTGGGTTTTTTTGTTTTGTTTTGTTTTGTTTGTTTTTCCTTCTATTCTGCTTCTTTGGGGAGTGAAATATTTTTTCAGGGCTCTTCATCAGTTTCTCTGTTGATTAGTAGTAGTTCTAGTGATTACAACACTCTTAATTATTACAGACGGTGGAGAGCTAACGTCATGCACAGGCTGTCGTTTGTGTCATGGCTGGCGTCTCTGGCCTGCTGTTTCATCCTGGTCATCACCTGTCAGCCTGAAGAGCACTCTGCAGTGTCCTCACGAGGCGGGTGAGCGGGTTCCAGGCTCTCCTTGTATCCATTTACCCGAGAGTGTCCCCGAGGCCCCTCCGTGGTGAGGACTGTGGTCCCATTACCGCGCTCTGTGCTCACTTTTCCTCCTTGGCTGCCTTGTAGACTCGACGCTCTGTCTCTGCGCATCAGCAGCACCGCTGAAGGCCTGGTTTGGAGTCATCTTTTCCTTGGCTGCTTTAAGGACTTTTTCACCTTTGGTTTTCCACATGTTCATTCTCTTCCTGCAGCTTTCCGAGCTTCTTGCTTCTGTAGCTTGATGTTTTTCACCAACTGAGGGAAATTTTGGTCCTGTCGTGGGTTTTTTCCTGCCCCATTGTCTCTCCTGTCTCCTCCTGTGTTTTCAGTTATGTATGTTATGGCTTGTTGTGGTCCCACAGGCTCTGTTCATTCTATTTTTACCTGGGTTTTCCTCTTTTACTCAGTTTAGACAATTTCTGCTGATGGGCTTCAAGTTCCCTGGCCTCTTACCTGCTGTCTCCAGCTGCTATTAAAAGCATCTAGTGAATTGTACTTTTAAATTCCGGAGTTTCTCTTTGATTCTTTATTTCTTTCCTTAATTTTTCATTTCTCTGTGGACGACCAACTCCCCTGTTCTGTCACAGAACTTCAGGGAATCGCTTCACAAGTCCACAGCCAGTCCCCCTGTTCCCTTTGTCATGAACAACTCTGCTGAGACAAACCTATGGTTCTCAGGGAATGGTGGATGGTGATTATAAATACTGTTTCCACTGGTGACCTGGGTGATTTATTTAGTATCTGAAAAACCACTTTAATACTTAAAGTGCTGTGTATGCTCCCCTGAAGCACCAGGATTGTAATGTCAGGAGGGCACGCTGACAGGTAACAAGGAATGAACCATACACTTCTTCAAGTTCACATGGCCATTTACAGAAAAATATTGAGACCAATATCCAATTCTATTTAAAAATTACTTGTCTTCTACTGTGTAAATGTGATCACACAGACTACCCACCACACACACAAACAGCATATAAATATGCAATATGTATCAGTTCCTGCTACCTTTCTTATGGCTTTTCCGTAAGTTAAAAAACTATGTGAAATTCTAGTCATTTTTTTAAAAAGGCAAATGCAAATTAAAAACCTAAAAGACAGATATTATCACCTTATTTTCTTTAAAAAGACAAAGAAAATGTTCAAGCTTCACAGATTGACCTACTCACAGTTAAATAGCCACACTACAAATCACAGACGGGGGCACGGCCATCCTGGCCCAGAGGCACCACTCAGTGATGTGGGCAAGAGCTCCTGGCTCAGCATCGCAGGGGAGGGCTCCCAGCTCAGCACCACAGGTGAGGGCTCCTGGCTCAGCATCGCAGGTGAGGGTTCTTGTCTCCTATGTGTCATAGGTGAGGGCTCCTGGCTCAGCATCACAGGTGAGGGTTCTTGTCTCCTCTGTGTCATAGGTGAGGGCTCCTGGGTACCTGCCCCTCCTCCAGCAGCACCTCTTTTCTGGCGCACAGGCTGTGGTTCACACACACTGGCCCCATTGGCTGGCTCCATCCTTACCATGGAGAGATCACTGTCCTTCAGTGACCACTGCCTGGCATTGCTGCACTGAGAGTTCAGTGACACCTGGTGACTAGACAGGATGACTTGCTTCCCTGTGGCATGGGTGCCCAGGAGGCCTGGCCATGCCTGCGTGGCTATTCGTCACCCCAGGCTCCTGCCTGAAGCCTCAATGATCCCCCAGTGAAGTGCAGAGAAACCGTACACTTGGCCTTTGCTGTCCAGACTCTTCACACTCAGCTGTTTCCACCTCTAGCTCAGGGACTTCCAGAGGAGTCCACAAGATCCTGGGAGTAGCTGTGCCCCCTACTGGGTGAGGGGTGCTGGCCAACTGCTGGGGGCTCTGCCAGGTCTTCACGTCCAGCACGTCCAGCTGCCTCTGTCCGTTCCCCATGCAGACCCTGCCTCCTGTTTCCCCCATAAAATTTGTCCAAACTGAACCCAGCTGATTCCCCTCTTCCTCTGTCTATATCTGCACCATACCCATATCATGTCTGTGTATGGATGTCTCTAGAGTATTTTCATTTTATGTCTTTGTTTAAATCTAAATATATAAATATTTTAGATAGAAACAGATATAAATTACTTTATATCTATGTAAATATATTGATTAAAGTGATTTTATCATCTCTTTCTGTTAATTAAAATTCATGATCAGCAGTGATCCCTGAGTACCTCATACGTGTCGGCACATGTGAATGTTTGAACACATGAACACTGCATGTGTGTGCCACGGGAATGGCTGTGTTTGCATGTCTGTACACATGTTTCACACATGTGCATAGCTCCATGGATCTCTCCAGTTAGGCATTTCACCCTTCCTCACACTCTTCATCCTACTTCATTTATTTCCTGCCCCATTAATTTACTGGTTTTTATTTTTGAAAAGCGTTTTCAAGATCATCTACTTGTTAAAGTCAATGAATCTTCCAGCCTTCCTTTTACTTGACTGTTCTGCAGCATTGACTAGCATTTCTGTATAATTTTTCCTGATTGTAAGTATCATACTGTTCAGTTCAGAAAATGTAGAATATGAAACAAAATAACAGAAAAATAAAGAAAAATCCTGTAGTTATGCCAAATATTTTAACCTCGGTCAGCTCTTTTGCGCATTCTTTTTCCTATCTGTTTTTCTGTGCATACATCTGAATTTTTCACAAATGGATATCATGGGTTTAGATTCAACATCCTATTGCAACAATTCTCACATGATTAAATGATTTGCCAAAGCAGGATTTTAAGTACCTGCCATGTATCAGGAATTCACTGTTGAAAGCACTCAGCACGAATTAGCTCATTTGTTCTCCCAAAACAGCCACAAAGTAAATACTGCCATCATCCCCAGTTTACAGAAGATGGAGCTGAGACCCAGTCGCAAAATGGGCCTGTTCAGAAGAGACGATGTATGAGCTGCAGGTTGCTATGGGAAGAAGCTACAGAGGCCAGGAAAGATGGCAGCGGCGATGCAGAGATGGGGAGGAAGGCGCTGGACCGGCCCAGCTCTGTGAGCTCTGTGAGTGACCCCCAGTCCAGGCCCGCTTGTGGGGCAAACGCCTGCCCGGCTCCTGCCTACCACACCAGGCTAGGTGTCGGCATCAGCGCTACCTCCATTTTCTCCAGTGGGGGCGGAGCCGGCTGGCTCAGATCAGGCAGGCCAGCCATCTTCGCTTGGCGCGGCTCCTCACTGAGCTGTGCCACTTGTGTGCCTCAGCACGGGCCCCCCCGGGGCCTGTGGACTGGCCACCAGTCCCACTCCACCCGTGGATCTTTGGTGGGGCTGGTGGCATGGGGAGCCCCCAGCCAGCGTCGGGAGGGCAGGGAAGAGGATCCCGGCCAGACTGTCACTCCACCACACCTGGGGCTTCGGCCCCAGGTAAACTTCCTGCTTCCGGGAGGCAGATACCATCTCTGTGGCCTTCAGTTCGGAAAAATCCCAGACTGATTTCTGGTTGGGAGAGGGGTGACCGGAGTGCCCCCGAGCCCGCTTGATCCTGCCGGAGAGCTGGCCTGAGGGAATGCAAAGAGGAACTGTGTGCTGTGGGATCCTCCCCCCAGGTGCTCGCACCCTGGTGTGGGAGATAACTCAACCACACAGGGGGCCACAATACTGGGGGGAAGGTGGGAGGCCCAGAGAGGGCCTTGAGCAGGGCCGCAGGAATGCCCACAGTGTCCGTGGTGGAGGCCTGAGACCCCTTCTGGGCTGGGCGGGGCTGAGAGATGAGGATTGCAGAAGACACGCCCCAGCCCTGTACTGAGCGCACAGAGAGGGTAGGGGTCTGGCAAAGGAAGAGGAGTCTAGGAAAAAAAGACACACCCTCCGGGTGGCCCCACCGAGTGTACACAGAGAGGGGAAACGCCCGGATAGCGAGGCGGAGACTTACAGATCTCACACACCCTGTCAGGCCGGCAGGACAGGATCCAGCTGCCAGGGCCAGAACACAAGGAACAGGGAGAACTCCCAGAGCTGACCAGAGAGGAAGCTTCCCGGAAAGGCCCAAAACCCGAGGCAAACACACACATAGAACAATAAGGGCCTTCTGAGCAGTCACAGAGGTAGGCATACCATATTGACAAACACAGCCATACCTTAGTTAGCCAGAGGGTCAAACCTGTGCACAGTGAAACTCCCTGCCAAAA
>NW_007738008.1:0-32427 GCF_000696425.1 Galeopterus variegatus
CGCCCCCACCCGAGAAAATGGAGGCAGCTCTGTTGTGGGTGCCTAGCCTGGTGTGGTAGGCCAGAGCCAGGTGGGCGGGGACCAGTCGGGCTTTGCCCCGCAAGTGGGGCTGGGCTGGGGGTGACTCACAGAGCTCGCAGAGTTGGGCCAGTCCGGCGCCTTCCACTCCGTTTCTGTGTCGTCTCTTCTGATTTACTTGGCCTTTGTTGGCTCGGGCTGCTCGCTCGAACCCGCAGCAGGGCTTGGGAGCTCTCAGGAGTCTTCTTTTGTGTTGGCCCTAAAACCTTGAACCTGTTGTTGCCTGTTTGTCATTGTAGGTTCGTTGTTGAAAGATTTATTCGTTTTTTGTTGCTCTTGGAAATGCAAATAGTACTCTGGTATCACAGCGCACACTTCTCAGGGTCGCGCTGTCTCCTGGCACGACCGCTCCAGACCCGTCGCCATCTTAGAATCCATCAGCCCCATTATTCTTCCAAGGTAAAAGGAGGGTTCCTTGATATAAAAAAGTCTCCAAAGATTAACACCCTCAAGAGAGATCTTGGACCTTAATCAAGGGACCAATTAACACATTTGGTCTCCCCTCTATAACCCAGGAGGGAGGGTAATTACAGCTGGCATGGTTTTATGTGTTCCTTCTTTGTTGTTGGTTGTGCTCTCAAGTCCTCTCTTAGATGTGGTGAAATAGGCTCATGAGCATTTTAGGCCCTCTTCTTCTATAGCTGGATAATTTCCAAAGAAGCTGAGTGAGTCAAACATTGCTAACAGTAGACTGTGTGTTCCTCTCAGAGTACTGATGCAGTGAAACACTCTCAGAAGCCTGAACTGAAATATCTTTTGTCTGTTTCTGATCACCTGGGTTCACAATAAACAAAAGGAGTCATATCACGGGAGAGGAAAACTTTCTCAGAACTATTAGGTGAGTCACTGGATACTCTGCTCTAAGGAATGTCCAGAGGCTGGGATCCAGGCAGAATACCATGGATTTACAAGCAACTCAGCAGCATCATCCTTGATGTCTAAGTTTCACGGGGGAGCCTAATTACACAGCAGCTTGTTTATTTATTATTTTTAAATAGAGAAAGCTCATATAAGTCACTTCTCAAAAGGATTAACAGATGACCTATCCCTTTTGTAACTATCTAAAGACAAAGTCAGTTAACGCTAACACCAATTATAAATAGACAGAGGGATATTGAACGGAAAGAATTCAAAAATTCTTCCTAAAGTTGTAATGACAACTAACAATTGAAGACTTGGAGTCCCAAACACAACTAAATATGGGTCATAGGATGGGTCACAGGAGTGCCTTGCCGCACCTCACAACATGGCAATGTGGTCAGGGTGGGGACAGGAACCTGGAGGGGCAGGCTGACGTGTCTGAGCCATAGCTGTTCCCGCTGTTTTGGCCTCATCTGTTATAGATGAATTTGCTCTCTAAGTTATAGTGTGAGCTGCTGCCACTGCCTGAGGAGCTGTAGGAGCTGGAGTAGGAGGAGTAGTTGCCTGGTCCAAGGTTATAGCCTTTGTGCTTCCATGACAGCTTTTCTTAGCTTGAAAAACAAATCCGTAGAAGGATGATGTAAATACCCAGGCTGTGTCAATACACTTCAGCACGAAGGGGCAGAGGTGGTGACTGGAAAAACATTGATTTGGTTGGTGTTTAAAGAGACTCATTTGATTGGTGTTTGAAGTGAGTTGGTGTTTAAACATAGACCCAGAAGAAGAGTTGTGGGTTACTTCTGGGGGACCTGTATCACCTGATTTGTTTCATTCATAAAGTTGAATTCAAGCACTCTATAGAAGATTCCTGGAGAGTATTATTACTGAATTGAGTGGATCCAACAAGGCTTTGATGAACATGTCTGGTTCTAAAGGAAGAGAGAGACCACTAGGCAGGAATAGAGGTAATACTTTGTCTTCTACTTGCCACATTGTTCCTGATAGAAAAAAATACTTCAGATTTTGTTTGCTCGCCTAAAATGTATTGAACTTTTTCAAAGTCAGCTAAGTAACTTCTAGGAAGGGCTGCAGATGGAATATCTTAAAGGAAAAGATGATGTCAAAGAGGCCACTTTCTCATGCTATCTTTACATTTTCTTCTGTTTTTCATTTGCTGAGCAAGATTAAATGGAGGTAAGCATGGGGAGAAGGAATATATTATACCAAGAATGTATGAGGAAAAGCTGAAGAAAGAGAGCAAGATAAACTCTATCCTAAAATAAACTTTTTCCCAAAACAGAAGAAGAAAGCTTAGGAGTCCTTGATAAATAAGAGGCAACCAAAAATAAGGTTTTATCAGAAGTGGTGGAATCTGGAATGGTTGAGAAAAACAATGTGGCGATTAAAAGGTGCCTGTTAGATTCTCACCAGTATCACTGGATTAACATAGTTCTTTCTGTATGGCAGGCTGTGCATTGGTAATTTTATCTCTTAGGTATCTATAGGAACAAGCTTTCCAGTGGTTTCTATCTAAATACTGAGATTCCCCTGCCTCTCAGTTATGCGAGCAAGTTTAGCAAAACATTTTAAAATACCTCGGCATTTATTCTTCCAGAAAGGAGATGAACTATTCTTTAGTTTGCCTCACTTATGTGGTAAGCAATCAACTTTATCACTTTTCTATTTATTTCTTGTAAGAGTATCTATGCGAAGAAATATGGTGATTGTGTTATTGGCAACATGCTCAGTTATGTTATTCTTACCATGTTTGTTTCTACAATAATGTCACTGAAACGGACTCTGCCGTTCTAGGGACCTTTGCGAGAAATTCTTGCAAAGAATGTGTAGAGGCCTCCCCTACTCTCTGACTTCCTGCTTCCATCCCAATGGTGATCAACCACAGGTTTTTGTCTCTTTCTTTCTCATGCCATACACCACCTCTTGCCGTATTATGTTTCCTTTGGCACATTTCTCATCTCACTGGAGATCTTTTGCTTCTTACAAACCATCAAGTATAGTGCTTTGAACTCTACACTAGTTAGAAATAAGATGAATGCAGCAATTAATACATTTTAGTGAGTCATCAGAGAGAAGTATTTCAAGATTTGTGTCTGGAGCAAGAGCATCTGGATTTGAATACCGGTCTGTCCTTCACAGGTTGTGTAACCTTGGAGTGTTTAGCACTCTGACCCCTAGTCTCCTTATCAGTAAAGGGAGAATAATAAGAGTACATAACTCACAGGGCTGTTGGCCAAATAAAAATGAGATAAAATATAAAGGAATTCAGAACAGCACCTGGAATATAGTATGCACTCAATAAATACCATGCCTTGCTTTTCAGGCAATTTTAATCACATTAAGAACAAAAAAATATAAGCAAGTCAAAGAGCTTGGGAGTTTTACAAAAACTGGCCAGTGTTAAACTAAAGTAAACAGGAGGTGCAAAAAATTATTGTTTATAGACATGTTCCTGTCAATATGGTAGGTTATATTCAAAGAAACTACTTAGATATCCAGAGGAAATATAAAACACGGTGTCCTAATCCCCGTATACTTGCCTAAGAATCTTAACTATTCTGTGAATTCAAGTCACTCACCCTTGCAGGAGAAAAGTCTTTTTTGTATTAGCATATTCATTATCACAAAGCATAATTATTCTTTATGCCCTTTAACCGAACAATCAGTCCTCAACACCCTTCCTTCCCTTCTCCCCATCTCTAATATCCTTAGATTTCTTCTCTTCTTTTGAAGAACAGTCTTTAACCTGGGTACCAAGGATCGACTTGAGGGTAATTGAAAACCCAAAAAAGAACTGTATGCAAAGGTGGTAAGTAGTTGCAGTTTTCTAGGAAGAGGGTTCAGAGTTTACAAAGCTTTTTAATAATAACATTGACCCAAAGAAGTTTAAGAATCACTGTCCTAGAAATTTTACCTTATAAATAACTCTGATTTGAGAAAAGAAAATATGCACCTGCAAGAAACGAGCATAATGGCTGTTTCAACCTTGTCTTATTTAACTTCTCAGGAGCCGTCCTAGAGTCATTAGATGGGTAAGTCACAACCATTTCCAAGCTGTTCCCTGGTGTGTGACTTTTCCCACCCTCCTGCCACATTATTCTTTTATGTCTCCACGCTTTATAAAAACAAAGAGGCAGCTACAGAATTATCAATACCCCTGATTATAGATTGATTGAATGTTAGTTCTCACAGATACTTTAAAAAGCCCCTGAAGACATTTTAAAGAGCATTCTCATTTGACACAGGAGGCCAAGCATAATTCAGGGATGTCTCCAAACACTGAATGAATAGCAGATCTATGCCTGAGCAGAATCATCCTATTTCACAGTATTTCCTCATTTGGCATATCTCCAAAGTCTCATACATTTGCAAAACCTGGCATGGGAAAACATAAAATTGAGTCATTTTGATGGTATCATACTAATGATGATTTACTGTCTTTTGTCAACGTAGACAGAATAATAATATTTATTAAAGAGATTTTATTAAGTTACAGTTTATGGTTGTACATGGAGAGCATGAATAAACTCAACATGGAAGATTCGAGGTTGTATACTTAACCAGCAGCCTGACAGAAAACAAAATTTTAAGTGTATTTATTTTTCTTTTATGGGAATAAAAGCACTTCCTTCTCTCCACCTTTTCCCCAGCAGGAGGCGCCAAGCAGATCTATGGAAGGGGATGGAAACCACACCTCTGTGGACATGTTTATTCTCCTGGGACTTTCAGACGTAAGAGAACTGCAGCTCATCCTCTTTCCAGTCTTCCTGTGACCCTCATCTGGAACCTAGGTCTTATCATTCTCATCAGGATCAACTCTAACCTTCATACACCCATGTACCTTTTTCTCAGTTCCCTGTCGTTTATAGACATCTGCTACTCTTCTTCCATCAGCCCAAGGATGCTCTCAGACTTCTTATGTGATGAGAATACAATTTCCTTCATGGCCTGTGCCATTCAGTTGTTTGTCACTGCCTGGATGGGTCTGGCTGAGTGCTGCCTCTTGGCCACAATGGCCTATGACCGCTATGTTGCCATAGGTAGCCCTCTGCAGTACTCAGCCATCATGGTCCCTGGCCGTTCTTGGAAGATGATTGCTGTGGCATATGGGAGTGTTTTCCTCAGTAGCTTAGTTCGAACAGTCCCTTGCTTTCATCTGTCCTACTGTGGGCCAAATATCATTGAACATTTCTTCTGTGACGTACCTCAGGTTATTTCTTTGTCATGCTCCAATCCCTTCATCTTTCAAATGATTGTTTTTCTGGTAGCTATTTTTGTGGGGGTGGGTACTTTGCTTGTTATCCTCTTATCCTATGGTTTCATTGCAGCTTCCATCCTGAAAATATCCTCAGTCAAAGGAAGTGCCAAGGCCTTCTACACCTGTGCCTCCCACCTGGCTGCTGTGACACTGTACTATGGCACAGCCCTCTCTGTGTACATGCATCCTGGCTCTGGCCACACCATGAAGCACAAGGTGCTGTCTGTTTTCTATGTTATCTTTGTCCCCATGTTAAACCCTCTAATCTACAGTCTGAGGAAGAAGGACATCAAAGAGGCCCTCAAAAGGTTAATAATGAGGTGGGACATTTTCCTCAGTAAGAATAACATTTGAGCTGATATTCTTAATACTATAAGGATGGTGGAAGTGAGAACATGTTAGTGCCCTTGTATAGATCACAAGAATATCTAGGTAGAGAAAAGTGGGAAGCTGGTTTCTTTGATTCTTGATGCCATTTTGTTTAGCTGTCCCCATTAAGTCATCTGTCTCAGGCATTGCCACCAACATTAGATACCATTTGGAAGGCCAGTTTTTGTGATGGTAGCCCAGGTAGAGTCAACCCTAAAGCTGATTACGTTTTTGAAAACAGAGATGCTGATAGATACTATACGTAGAAATATGACAAGAACCTAGGACACTGCACAACCTGTTCTTTTCTTCATAACTTTTCTTTACTTGTTTTATTTATTTTTATTTGTTAATCATTTGTTTCTATTTCAATAAAAATAAAACAAATAATCCATAAAATTATATATACAATTATTAATAATAGTTATAAAGTGAACGTTTTAAAACTTTGATCTCAAACACACACAGAAAGAGTGTATGAGTAAGAGAGAGAGAGAATGAGAGAAAAAAAGAAGAGAAGGGAAGAGAGAGAGAGAAAGAGAGAGAGAGACAGCAGGAGGGGGTGCAGTATTTGTTTTTGTTTATTCCCAAATTGCCTTGTTTCTTCAACACTACCCCTTGAGCCTGAAGAAGGAAGTAATTTGTGAAAAAAGAATAGGAGGAAAGAATAGCAGAAAGAAGGGGGCACTTTTAAGTCATGGGTGGGGCATATGCCTGGAGGCTACAAAAAAGTCAAAGTCAGCAATCTCTGGGCATTGGTGGGCCAGAGCACGGTCCAAAGTAGCTTCCTACAGACCGTGTAAGACCTCAGAAATGATGGTTACTGTGTGCATCTAGGGAGGCAGGACCCTAATCCCAGAGGTATGAGCCTCAATGCAATAGAAAATACAATACAATAGAAAAGATCAACGAAATGAAGTATTGGTTTCTTGAAAACATAAATTGAGAAACCTTTCAATAGACTAAGAAAAAAGAAGACTCAAATAAATAAAATCAGAAATGAAAAAGAAGACATTACAATGGATAATACAGAAATACAAGGAACAGAATAGACTACTATAAACAATTATATGCCAATAAATTATACAACCTAGCAGAAATGGATGAATTCCTAGAAATATATAACCTACCAAGATTGAATCTCAAAGAAACTGGAAATCTGAAGGAGTGTGTAAGGAGATGGATTAGTAATTAAAATTCTCCCATTAAAAAAAAAATGCCCAGGATTGTATGGCTTCATGGCTGAATTCTACCAAATTTTTGAGGAGGAAGTAATATCATTTTTTTCCAAACTATTCCAAAAATTGAAATGGATAGAATACACTCAAACTCATTTTACAAGACCAGATCACTCCTGATAACTAAAGGCAAACAAAGGCACTATAAGAAAAGAAAACTACAGGCCCATATCACTGATGAACATAGATGCAAAATTCCTCATTAAAATTCTAGCAAACCATATTCAACAGTATATTAAAAGGATCATTCACCATGATTAAACGGGATTTATCCCTACGTTGAAACTTTGGTTCGACATACACAAATCAATAATAGCAATATACAACATTAACAGAATGAAACACAAAAACCAAGTGATCATCTCAATTGATGCCAAAAAAGTATTCCACAAAATCCATCATCTTTTCATGATAAAAGTTCTTAATGCATTAGGCTTAGAAGGAAAATGCCTCAACACAATAAAGGCCATATATAACAAGCCCACAGTTGACATTAATACTATTCAATTTACACTAGTGTAAAAAATAAAGTACTTAGGGGTAAATTTAACAAAAGAAGTGAAAGATCTGTGTACTGGAAGCTATAAAACATTACTGGAAGAAATTGAAGAGGACACAAATAAGTGGAAAAATATCATGTGTTGAGGAATTTCAAAAATTAGTATTGTTAAAATGTTCATACTATCCAAAGTAATCTACAGATTTAATGTTATTCACAATGCATACTATATGAGGGTACCTCAAAAGTTCACGGAAAAATGGAATTGAAAGGTAATATCAATGACTCCATGAAATTTTGAAGACAACTGGTAGCTGTTGTTGACTCTGAGTATAGTTACCCTACTCTGTAATGGAACACTAGAACATGTTTCTTCTATATAATTGTAAGTTTACTCCCATTGACCATCCTTTTCCCATCCTCCCTTCTCTCCTTCCTTTCCCAGCTTTGGGTAACCACTATTGAACTCTCGACTTCTATGAACTTAATTTTTTCTTTTTTTTTTTGTTTTTAGATTCCACAAATGAGTGAGATCATGCAGTATTTGTCTTTCTGTGCCTGGGTTATTTCACTTAACCTAAAGATCTCTAGTTCCATCTCTGTTACTGAAAAATACAGGATGTCACTCTTATGAATGAGTAGCATTTCATTCTGTATATACACCACATTTTTCTTATGCAGTTCTTGGTCGATGGACATTTATGTTGGTTCCATACCTTCACTGTTGTAAATGGAGCTATGCTGAACATGGGAGTGCAGGTATCTCTTCCAGTAGTGATTTTCATCATTTGTGTATATACCCAGAAGTGGGATTACTGGATTCTATGGTAGTTGTGCCTATAGTTGTTAGAGAAACCTCAGACTGTTTTCTATAATTGCTGTAGTAATTTACATCTAAATCATGAGTTCCATTTTTTCCACAATCTCCGGCATTTGTTGTCTTTTTCATAATAGCCATTGTAACTGGAGTGACTTGATACTTCATTATGATTATTTATTTATTTATTTATTTCAAATATTCAGGAAATACAAAGCTGATTGTGGCCCCTCCTGCCCATGATGTGGGGGCCATATTCACATTGGGGATGTACCCATCACCAGAAATTGGTTTTGTACCCTTTGTCCCCTCCAATTATACCCCAACCTCCCTCCCCCCCCTCAACTTCAATTTGTAGCCCTTAGAATGTTCCCTCCTGTTTATTATGATTTTGATTTATGTTTCCCTGAGGATTAGCATATTGAGCATATTTTCATATACCATTGATCTTTTCTATGGCTTCTACTGAAAAATATGGATTTAGATATTTTGCCTATTTTTAAATCAGATTTTTTGTGTTTTCTTCTTATTATTATTATTGCTATTGAGTTGTTTGAATTCATTACATATTCTGGGTATTGACTTATTGTCAGATGCATAGTTTGCAAATACTTTCTCTCATTCAGTAGGTTGTCTCCTCACTTTGGGGTTTGTTTCCTTTGCCTTGCAGAAGCTTTTTAGTTTGATGTAATCCCGTGTGTCTGTTTTTGCTTTTGTTTCTTGTACTTTTGAGGTGTTATTTGAAAAATCCTTGCCCAGGTCAATGTCATGAATCATTTTCTCTATGTTTATGAACACATGCATATGTTTTCCCCATCTTTATGTCTACATATACTGAAATACCAGTTCCTAAATAATGGGAAGAATATTGGGGGGCGCAGAGACTGTCCTGTTCTTCACTGATTTTCTTTGTTTATCATAGTTAAGCATTTATTGATATTCCAATAAAAATAAAATAAAATAATGCATAAAATAAAAAATTAAAAATAATTGTCCAAATAACACTTTCTAATTATGGTCCCAAATAGAGACACAGAAAGAGAGTGAGTGAGAGAAAGAAAGAGAAGAGGAAAATAAAAGAGAATATAAGAATGAGAGACACACAGTGGGGGCTGGGCAGTATTTGTCTGGGTTTGCTCACCAATAATCTTGTTCCTTCAACCTCACCCCAAGATCCTATAGAATAAACTGAATTATGAAAAAGAGATGGGAGAAAAGAATGGTAGAAGGAAGGAGGCACTTTTAAGGTCAAGGGCTGGGGACATTCCCAGACATAAGAAAGGAGTCAAAGTCAGCAATTTGTGGTCATAGGTGGGCCTGAACCATGCTCCGTGGTAGCTTCCCAGAGTTCATGCTGAGAGTTCACCCCAGAGTTTATGGCTGTCCAATGTCCAGGGAGGCAGGATTCTGGTCCCCGAGACCTTACCCAGAGATTCCAGGGCCTTAACTTTCACCAGGGAGCAGCAGAAACCACAAGACCTAGGGTTGCCATGGAAACTTAACATCCAACAAAGAGAATTAAAAAATTTACACAAAGATATTTCTTCAGACCAAAGTTTATGGACTGAATTTTATATATATTACGTTAGCATTTATGCAACACTTTACACTTCATACAAGTTACATCTCATAGTTTTGAGGTTTTTTTCTACCCCCATGTGAGGTTGGCAGGTGAGAAATTTTGTCCATTTTACTGATGGGACACTTGGGCACTGGGAGGCCTTTTATGCTATTCCCAGTGTGGGCTTCAACCCACCTTTAATATCACTAAGTGTGATTTGTGGAACACGAATGGTTCTCATTCACCAAAACTATTTCCTTTATTGGTCAGCCAGTGTGCCCAAATCCATACTTTTGGTGTTATTCTTCAAAACTATTCAATAAGCTATTGTTTTAAAGCCTCAGATTACTATAGTTCTTATCAGTTAGACATATAAGTACTTACCTATTAACAAGAGTTACTTTAAATAATTAACTCATTGGCCCCCAACCTCCTTTCTCCCTAGAAGTAAAATTGGCTGAATCAGATCTAACCAAAATTAGGACCTTGTCCAAGACATCTCTGTATCTCTAGTAATTGTCAGGATGTATGAGCTCCGTTCCCCCACACCACTTCCTAGCGCCGCCTAACAAAACCAAAGAATGTTTGTGTGAAAGACCTTAAATCGATAATTTTTGAATGAAGCATTTCCATTAAAAATTAAAAATGCATTGTAATATGTTGAAAGATCTTCATATTAGAACGCATAAACTATATCTACTATTAATAATTAGAAATCATGATGTAAACTACACACTCAGAAGTATTTCATAATCTCTTTAAAAAAGAATCTTGTGTATTTAAGGTATATGACATGATGTTATAAGACAAATACATACTGTAAAATGGTTACTATAGTGAAACCTTTTATCATATCTGTTTCCTCACATATTTACTCATTTCTTCACCCTGTGGCAAGAACAGGTATAATCTTTTTTGAGGAGGTTGTAAGCTGCTGTTTTATTTATTTATTTATTTATTTATTTATTTATTTATTTATTTATCTATCTATCTATCTACATACTTGTATTTTAGGGTTCAATGTGATGTTTCAGTACATGTGTACAATGTGTAATGATCAAACGATGGTGATTAGCATATCTACCACCCAGATATTTATTATTTCTGTATTTTGAGAACACTCAAAATCTTCTCTTGTAGCTATTGGAAATATACAATGCATTATTGCTAACTGTAATCACCCTACCCTACAATAGAATACCAGGACTACCTTCTGTCTAACTGTAATATTTTACTCATTGACCAAACTCTCTCCATCGCACCCTACTATCCCCTGTTCTTCCCAGTCTCTAGTAAATACCATTCTATTCTCAGTTTCTATGAGATTCTTTTTTTAAATTTTAATTGACACATTACAATTATACATACTTATAGGGTGCAATATAATGTTATAGATTCAACATATGAGTGAGATCAAGTGGTATTTGTCTTTCTGTGCCTGTAATATTTCCCTGAACATAATGTCTTCCAGGCTCATCCATGTTGTCACAAATAACAAGATTTCTTCCTTTTTTTTTTAATGGCTGTATAGAATTCCATTGTGTATATATAATGTTTTAAAAGTATCTTTACAGAACCTTTTAAAATTTTAATTGATACATATTTATGGGGTACATAAAAAGATCATAAGAGTAATAAAACAACCAGAGAGAAATTAATAAAATGGCAGGAATAAAGCAATAGCTTTTAGCAATTTGCTTTAAGCATAATTGGACTAAATTTCCCACTTAAAAGACAGACTGGCTGAATGGATAAAAACACTAGACCCAATTATATGGTGTTTCCAAGAAACTCACTTCACCAATAAACACACACATAGACTAATAGTGAAGGGATTGAAGAAGACATTTCATGCAAACAGAAAGCAAAATTGAGCAGGAGTTGACATACTTATATCAGATAAAATAGACTTCAAACTAAGAACTATAAAAGGAGACAAAGTGGACACTATACAATGACAAAAGGATCAATGGACGAAGAAGATATAACAATCATAAACATATATGCACCTAACATTGAGAACCCAGATATATAAAGCAACTGTTATTGTATCTAAGGGGGCAATAGACCAACACAGTAATAGTTAGGGACTTTAACATGCCACCCTTGGCATTGGACAGATCATCTAGACAAAGAACCAGGAGAGAAGTATTGGATTTAAATAATGCCTTAGACCAAATGGCCTTGACAGACATATACAGAACATTTCATCCAACAACAACAGAATATACATTCTTCTCATCAGCACACGGTCATTCTCCAGGATAGACCACAAGTTAGGTCACAACTTAAGTCTCAACAAATTTAAAAAGATTAAAATAATATCAAGTATATTTTCAACCACAATGGGATACAATGAGAAATTAACAACATATAAAACTATGGAAACTATACAAATTCATGAAAATTAAACAGCATGCTCCTGAATGACTAGTGGGTTAAAGAAGAAATAAAGCAGGAAATTATAAAAAATCCTTGAAGCAAATGGAAATACAATTACCACTTACCAAAACCTATAGGATTGTACAAAAACAGAACTAAGAGGGAAGGGTATTGCAATAAGTGTTTACATCAAAAGAATAGAAAGACTTCAAATAAACAACCTAATGTTAAATCACAAAGGAACTAGAAACACATTTTGGTTTTGATCCATTTATCCCTTGATGGGCATTTAAGTTGAATCCATATCCTAAGTATTACAGCAGTAAACATGGGTACGCAAATATCTCTTCGACAAACTGATTTTCTTTCTTTTGGATGTATAACCATGACTGGGATTGCTGTATCATATGGTAGTTCTATTTTTAATTTTTTGAGATACTTCATACTGTTTTCCAAAATTACTGTACCAATTTACATTCCCACCTACAGAGGATAAGAGTTACCCTTTCTCCTCATCCTCTCGGGAATTTGTTATTTTCTGTCTTTTTGATGATGGCCATTCTAACTGGAGTGAAGTGGTATCTCATTGTGGTTTTCATTTGCATTTTTCTAATGGTTAATGATACTGAGAATATTTTCATGTACTCTGTGGCCACTTATACATCTTCCTTTTTTGTGGCTTTGTTTTATTTATTTATTTCAATGCCTGCTAGTGGAAGGATGTATGTCTTCTTTGGAGAAATGTTGAATAAGTTCTATTATCATATCCGACACCTCAACATTGGTCACGTCTTTGTGCTGGAAACATTCAAAACCTCTGTACTAGCTACTAATAGTTATACAACAATTTGTTGTTGACTGTAGTCTCCCTAAAGTGCTAGAGAACACTCAATCTTATTTTTCCTATCTAACTACAATTTTGTGCCCATTAAACAACCTCTCTCCATCTCCCCTTTTGTTCTATTCTCCCCAGTCTCTGGTAACCACCTTCCTACTCTCTATTTCTATGAGATCAACTTACATAGCTTCTGCATGTAATGAGAACATGTGGTATTCATTTTGTGAGCCTGGTCTATTTCACATAATATAATTTTCTCCAAGCTCATCCACCTTGCTTAAAATGCCAGAATCTCTTCATTTTTTATGGATGAGTAGATTCCACTATGTATATGTATATACCACATTTTCTATATTCAATCATCTGGTGATGAGTATTTGGTGGGTTTCATATCTTGGTTATTGTGAATAAAGCAATGATAAACCTGGGAGTGCAGGCATCCCTTCGACATGTTGATTTACTTTCATTTAGATATATACCCGGGAGTGAGATTATTGGACTCTATGTCAGTTCTTTTATTTTATTTTCTTTTATTTTGTCAAAATACAATGTGGTTGATTATTGTGGCCAATTACTGAAACCTCCTTCCCTCCTCCCTGTCTTTGTCAGTTCTATTTGCTTTTTTTTTTTTTGAGAAATCACCAAAATGTTTTCCATAATAGCTGTACTAATTTACATTCCCACGAGTATGTGAGTTCCCTTTTCTTCACATTCTCGCCAGCATGAGTCATTTTTCATCTTTCCAGCATGAGTCATTTTTCATCTCCCTTTTCTTCACATTCTCGCCAGCATGAGTCATTTTTCATCTTTTTGCAAATATCCATTCTAACTGGCATGAGATGATATCTCACTGTGGTTTTGATTTGCATTTCTTTGTTGATTAGCAATGTTGGGCATTTTTTCCATATACTTTTTCACCAATTGTATGCCTTCTTTTAAGAGATGACTATTGAGTTAATTTGCTCATTTTTAAATCTGATTATTTTCTTACCACTGATTAAGGGCTGCACTTGCAACTGCTGTACCGTACATCCGCCTTTTTTTTAAATATTGAACTCTTATTTAGTTGAATTGTATATTCTGGATATTTATCCCTTGTCGGATGAATAGTTTGCAAATATTTTCTCCCATTCTGCAGGTTGTCTCTTCACTCTGTTGATTGTTTCCTTTGGGGTTACATCAAACCTTTTAGTCTGATATAATCTCTTTTGTCTATATTTGCTTTTGTCACTTATGCTTTTCAGGTCTTATTCATAAAAATCTTTGCACAGTCCCCTGTCCTGAACCATTTCCCCTGTGATTCAGTCTGTCTTCTTCTGGAAGTTTTATAGTTTCAGTTCTTACAGTTAAGTCTTTAATTCATTTTGAGCTGATTTTTGTATATGGTGAGAGATGGGGGTCTAATTTCATTCTTCTGCATATGGATATCCAGTTTATGCATCACCATTTATTGAGGAAGTTGTTATTTTTTCAATGTATGTTCTTGACTTCTTTGAAAATGATTTGACTGTACATATGTGGATTTTTTTCTGGATTCTCTATTCTGTTCCTTTGTACTATGTTTCTGTTTGTGCCAGTAACATACTCTTTTGATTACTTGACTATAATAGTTTTGTGATATATTTGAGGTAATAGAGTGAGATGCCACACATTTTGTTATTATGCTCAAAATTGCTTTTGCTATTTGGGGTCTTCTGTTACTTCTTATACATTTTAGAATTTCATTTTCTCTTCCTGTGAAGCATGTCATTAGTTGTTGGATGGGAATTTGTTTGAATCCATAGATTGTTTTGGGTAGTTTGGTCATTTTGAAAATATTGTTTCTTCCAGTCTGGAAGCACAGATGACTTTCCATTTTTTCTGTCTTCTTTAATTTCTTTGATCAGTGTTTTAGAGTTTTCCTAGTAGAGATCTTTTACCAATTTGGTTAAATTTATTCTGAGAAGTTTTATGTTTTTTGTTGCTCTTTAGAATTTTCCTAGTAGAGATCTTTTACCAATTTGGTTAAATTTATTCTGAGAAGTTTTATGTTTTTTGTTGGTCTTGTAAATTGTATTGCTTGCTTGATTTCTTTTTCTGTAAGTTTGTTATTGGTGTATAGACATGCTACTCTTTTTTATATTTTTGTATTCTTTAACTTTATTGAAGATCTTTATCAATTCTAAGAGTTTTTTGGTAGAGTCTTTTGATTTCCCTGTATATAAAATCATGTTATCCTCAAATAGAGACAGTTTGACTTCTACTTTTCCAATCTGAATGCACTTTATTTCTGTCCTCTGCCAAATTGCTCTAGCTCGGACTTCAAATACTATGTCGTAATGAAGTGGTGAGAGTGGACATCCTTGTCTTGTTACAGTTCTAAAGTAAAACAGTTCAAGTTTTCCATGTGTAGTATGATGTTAGCTGTGGTTTTTCATATGTAGCCTTTCTTATGTCAAGATACTTTTCTTATATAACTAATTTGTTGAGAGTTTTTATTATAAGGGATGTTCAATTTTATCAAATGCTTTTTCTGTGTCTACCAAGGTTTTTTCTTTCATTATGTTGAGTTGTTGTATAAGGCTTATTGATTTGCATATGTTGAAAATTTCTTGCATCTCTGAGATAAATCCCACTTGGTCATGATATTCAATATTTCAATATGTGGTTGGATTTAGTTTCCTACCCTTTTACTGATGATATGTACATCTGTTTCATTAGGGATGCTGGCCTGTAGTTTACCATTGTTTTTGTGTCCTTGTCTATTTTTGATAACAGGGTGATCAGGGTAATGTTCAGGATCATTTTATTTCATTTTTGTATATTTGTGCAATTTTCAAAGTTCATCATATTATTGATTTCTAGTTTTGTTCCCTTGTGGTCAGAAAAAATACTTGACATGATTTCAAGGTTGTTGAACTTGTTGTGACTAGTATTGTGGCATAGCATATGGTCAGTCCTGGAGAATGTTCCATGTGATGATGAGAAGATTGTGTTTTCTGAAGCTGTTAGATAAAATTTTCTGTAAATGTCTGTTAGGTCCATCTGGTCTATGATGTCATTTAAATCTGATCTTTTGTTGTTGACTTTCTATATAGATGATGGGTTCATTGCTGAGAGCGGAGTGTTTCCTTTTAGATCTGATAAAGTTTCCTTTATATATCTGGGTGGTCCAGTGTTAGGAGGATATACATTTATTAAATCCTATAGTTGTATTGATCCTTTTATCATTGTATAGCACCCTTCATCATCACCCTTTACAGATTTTGATGTCTGTAAGTATAGCTGATCATTCTCACTTTTTTTCCATTTGTGTGAAAAAGCTTTTTCTATGCCTTTACTTTCAGTCTATGTTGGTTTTTATACTTTAGGTGTGTTTTTAGTAGGCAGCATATGGCTGAGTCATGTTTTTTAAATGCATTCAGCCAGTTTGTGTCTTTTAACAGGGGTATTTAATCCATTCACAGTGAAGGTTATTATTAATATGTAAGGTTTTACTTCTGTCCGTTTGTTTGTTGTTTTCTGATTATTTGATGTGTCCTCCATCCCTTTCTATTTTTTTTTATCCTTACAGTATGGTGGCTTTTTGTAATGATAAGGGTTGATTTTTACCTTTTCTATTTTGTGTGTAATTTTTCCCATAAGGTTTATATTTTAGGTTTTTTTTTTTTTTATTATGATGGTTATCATTCTTACTGTTCTATATGTAGGACTGTCCTAAACATTTCCAGTGGGGCTGAACTGGTGGTGAGCAATTTTCACAGATTTTGCTTGTCTGAGGAGAATTTATATCTCCTTCATTTCCAAAGGATAGCTGTGCTGGGTATAACAAGGGTAGTGGTTTTTTTCTTTGAGTACTTTGAATATAACATCCCATTCTCTCCTATTTTTAGGGTTCATACTCAGAAGTTTGCTGTTAGTCTCATGGGGATTCTCTTATATGTAACTTGATGCTTTTCTTTTATTGATTTCAGAATTCTCTTTGTATTTAATTTTTGACAGTTTGACTGAAATGTTCCTCTTAGAGGACACTCTTGGGTTCAATGTATTTGGGGATCTGTGAGGTTCCTGGATTTGGATGTTCACATCTCTCCCAAGAGTAGGGAAATTTTCAGCTATTATTTTACTAACTAGGTTTTGATACCTTTTTTTCTTTGTTTTCTTCTTCTTCTGGAATTCCCATAATTCAAATATTTATCAACTTAATGTTATCTTATAAAATTTACAAGCTTTGTTTATTCTTCTTTGTTCTTTTCTGTCTGCCTCAGTTATTGCCAAATAGCTGTATTTGGGATCAGAAACTATTTCTTATGCTTCACCTAGTCTGTTGTTGAGAGTGTTAAATTTGTTTTCATTTCACTCAAAGTAGTTTTCAGTTCCAAGATTTCTGTTTGATTTTTTAATGATAGCAATTTCTGTTAAATACATTGTTGAGATGATGTGTTTTTCTGATCTCATTCACTTGTTTGTTGGTATTCACTTGAATCTCAGTGAGTATTCTTAAGATTATTATTTTGGATTTTTTTTGGCAAGTGAGTAATTTCCAATTCTTTGGGATCAGTTACTGCAGTGCTATTGTGTTTCTTTGTTGCTGCCGTGTAACCTTTTTTTTTTTTTTTTTTCATGTTTCTTGTTTCTCTGTGTTGCTATCTTTGCATTTGGTGGAATAGTTGCCTCTTTGACTGTTGCAGAGTGGCTTGTGTGGGGGAAAACTTTCACCTTCAATTGTGTCCTAGGTTGCCAAGTGGGTAGGGTACAATTTCTTTCTTCTTGATCAGGGTGGTAGTGTAGACTCACTGTGGTGTCTTCAGCTGTAATGCACATTTTGTAGGTCTCCAAGTGCTTCAATGGCCTAGGTCTGGAAGTTTTGCTGAGGTGGTGACACAGCTTTGCTGGTGTTGGCTTGTTATGTTGGTTCTCAGTTCAGGGTATGTGCATGCACACTGTGGTCAGTCATCTCAGGAGATGACACACTGGAGATGGTGTTGCTGAGCAGATTCTCAGGCAGGGAGTGTGGGCATGTGTTATTTCAGAGTCTCTGGGAGTGGCAAAATAACAGCATGGTCACTGTGCTGATTTTCTGACTGATGGCAGGCATTCCAGGGGCACATCATTTGGGCTGTTTCTCACTTGAATGTGTGTGCGTGCGATGGCTCAGTGACTCAAGTGTGGGTCTACTTGGGGCATGATAGCTGGGCTGTTTCTCTGAGTTGGGGGTGTGTTCAGGTTTTGGTTTGGTTAGCAGAGGGTGGGTTTCCTGGGAGCGATCTACTGAGCCACTTCTAAAAACATGTGTGAGGTTTTGCTTCTCTTGGTCATTTGAGTGGGTCTGGCAAGGGTGGGGACACTGATCTGTTTCTCAGGTGGTGGGCATGATCATGAGGTTGGCCTTCTGAGAAGTGCACCAGCCAGCCATTACTTGAGTGGTACAAAGGATTGTGGTATGGCCTACTGAGAGGGGGTCTGGCCACCTCATGGGGACTTGTGAGCTTTTTGTTTCATTTTCATTTTTCATAGTGATCTGCAACTTGCTGAGTTCATCAGGTGTGCCTGCCAAGAGAGGGCCCAGGTAGCTCCTTCTCAGGTGACTGACATGTTATGAGGTAAGTCTGCTGATAGGAGAGGCCTGCCAACTGTTTATTTGGTGGTGGATGAGATTGGGAGTTGGACGTGTCTAGGGGAAATCAACCTGGCCACTTCTCTGTGAGGATGAGCTTAATTAAGATCCACCAGCTAAACTGAACACATCAGCTGAGCTCTGTCCTGCATCCAATTAAAAATTTTCTTTACAGCAAATATTTTCTCCCGTTGTTTACTTTGTCTCTTCCCTCGGCTCATTGTTTCCTTGGCTGTACAAAAGCTTTTTTGTTTGATGTAGTCCCATTTTTTTCATTTTTGCTTTTGTTACTCATGATTTTAGTGTCTTGTCAAAAATATCCTTGTCCAAACTGATATCTTGTAGTATCTTCCCAATGATTTTTTTCTAGAAGTTTCATAGTTTTGAGACACAACTCTAAGTCTTTAATGCATCCTGTGTTGATTTCTGTATGTGGTGAGAGATAGGGGTCTAGTTTCAGTCATTTACATGTAGATACAGTTTTCTCAGTACCATTTTGTGCAGAGACTCCTCTTTCCCCACTGTTCTTGGAAACTTAGTTGAAAATCAGTTGGCCATAAATGCATAAATTTATACCCGTTTACTCTATTTCGTTCTCTTCATCTATATGTCTGTATTTATGCCAAAATCATGCTGCTTTAGTTACTAAACATTTGTAGCTTAATTTGAAATCAAGTAGTGTGATGCCTCCAGCTTTGTTCTTTTTATTCAAAAATTGTTTTGGCTCTTTTTTTTTGTGGCTTTACATGAATTTTAGCATTTTTTTAATTTCCGTGAAGAATGACGTTGTAATTATTTATTTATTTATTCATTTTATTATACATACATGTAGGGTACAACATTGATTTTCAGTATTTGTGTACAATGTGCGGTGGTTAAATCAGTAGTTAGCTTATTCATCATTACAATACACAATCGTTCTTTTTGTGTGTTGACCAGTTCCTCAATAGCCCCCTCCCTCTCACCGTCCCCTCCCATTTTCCACATCTAGTTTCTAAATTTCAATGTATTACAGTGATTTTTGTTTCTTTCTTTCTCTCTCTCTCTGCTTTCTTTACTGCTCATTTGTTTATTTATGGATTCAGCTCCCAGTTATGAGTGAGAACATGTGGTATTTCTCTTTCTGTACTTGGGTTATCTCACTAAGAATAATTTTCTCCAGACTCATGCACATTGTTGAAAGTAGTAGCCTTTCCTTGTTTTATGGCTGAGTAGTATTCCATTGTGTATGTATACCACAATTTCATTATCCAGTCATCCATCAATGGACATTTTGGTTTCTTCCAATTGCCTAGTTATTGTAAATAGAGCTGCAATAAACATGGGAATGCAGGTACTCCTTTGACCTGATGTTTCCCAATCCTCTGCATATATTCCCAGTGGTGGGGTTGCTCGATCATATGGAAGTTCTATGTATAGTGGATTAAGGAACCTCCATACAGTTCTCCATAATAGCTGTACTAATTTACAGTCCTACCAACAGTGCAGGAGGGTTCCTCATTCTCTACATCTTCACCAGCATTTGTTATTCTCTGTCTTTTTAATAATAATTTTGATAGGGATTGCATTGAACCTACACATTGCTTTAGGTAGTCAGACATTATCAAAATGTTATTTTTTCAATTGATGAACAAGGGATATCTTTCCACTTACGTGTATTTTCTTCTATTTCTTTTATCAATGTTTTATACTTTTGATTATAGAGCTCTTTCAGCTCCATAGTTATATTTATTTCTAGATATTTATTTATTTTTTGATTCTGTTGTAAAAGAAATTGCATTATTGATTTATTTTTTCAGATAGTTTTCATTGGTGTATAGAAGTGCTACTGATTTAAGATTACATACATTTTTATTTATTTGTTCCTCCAATACTTTTTATCAATGGCGAATAAGGTTTTACAGAACACTTATGGAAGAGGTAATCCTTTCTCCTATTATTTAAAAAAGTAACTTTATGGGCCGGCCCAGTGGCGCACTGGATAGTGCGCTGCTTGGGAAGTGCTGTGGCGCTCCCGCCCGAGGGTTCGGATCCCACATACAGACCGGTTCCCGCTCGCTGGCTGAGCGAGGCGCAGGAGCAACGCCGAGGGTTGCGATCCCGTTGCTGGTCCCCGGTCCGGTACAGGGGCAACACTGAGGGTTGCGATCCGTTGCCGGACACGGAAAAAGACAAAAAGACAAAAAAAAAAAAAAAAGTAACTTTATAATATACTAGTTATTTTTCTTTTTTTGATGGCTGGCTGGCACAGGGATCTGAACCCTTGACTTTGGTGATATAACACCATGTTCAAATCAACTGAGCTAATCGGACAGCCCATTTATTCAATTCTTACCAATCCTTAAATTTATTTCTGAAATTTCTACTTGTTCTTTTGATACAGCTATTATTACCAAATAATGAAATATCGATGCTTATAATACATTTTTAAAATTCATGTTGTTTCTCATTACTCATATTTTTCAAAATTTTTTTGGCTGTTATCACTGATTTACTCTTTCGATCCAAGGAAGGACAGTTTGAGCATAGAGCATAGCCAATAAGTGTTATCTGTTACAAATCCAATAGTGAGCTCCAACTTGCTGATTGTATATAGAAGAATAAAGAATCATGCTTCTGTAGTATTTGAGAACTGAAATATTTACTTTGACACTTCCTCTACATCAAGGCACATCATAGCTTGAAGCTGGTTGCCTGTTGAGTCAGTGTACACAAAGTCAAGCAAACTAAATATAAAATGGTGTATGCGGCTTACAACTTCATGGCCCTGGGTGGTTGGACCTGCTTGGACACTAGGTGTGAATCTACATCTGTGTAGAGGCAATGATGCCTGACTGTGGGACTGATGATATCTCAGGAATTTTCTCAAATGAACCCATACAAATCTAGCGCTCCTTGCATTCCTACATACAGATATAGCTGTCATTCATGGCTCTCCGTAAGCAATCATTGATCGCAATACTCAACATCCATGGAACAATTCCTATGTGCTAGATTATGTTCTGAGAATTTACATGAATTTCCTTCTTTTTTTTTTTGTGACCGGTAACGGGATCGCAACCCTCAGTGTCGCGCCCGCACCGTGCTCAACCAGTGAGCGGACGGGTCTCTATATGGGATCCGAACCCTCAGCGGGAGCACCGCCGCACTCCCAAGCACTGCCCTCTACCGAATGCCCACCAGGCCAGCCCTGAATTTCCTTTTATACCCTTTCCGGTAACATTACAGTTCAAAGACTCTTACTGTCCATGCTTTATTATAAGTAAAACAAGCTTAGTGTTTTTAACCAATGGGAAAAGTATATAGAGAAGAGGGTATCAGAATGAAAACCAGAAAGTCTGAACCCTTAACCATAGAAGTATGCTGTTTCTGAAGAAGTAAATTACCCTCAAAGTAAGACATAGTTGGTGCCAAGAGTGAGCTGTGCCAGCCTCCTATTTGAATGCTTTGGTAGGAGGCTTCGTGAAGAAGACTTATACCATAGCTTTATGGGCACACATAAATTGGCCTCCCAAAATATTATCAGAATTACAAATTATAAAAAAGATAAGTAATTTTTCTTCAAGGTAAAAGAAGAAATTTAAAAATCTATTTTCATGAGAGTCAAACTTATTTAGAAAAGATGTCACTTATGCTTTCATAATTATAAAGTAGCAGTTACAGAATGGATTATCAGAGGTCTTTTTAAAACCATTTATTAGTTGCTGAAGTGTTTCACCTATATTTTCCCTTAGTAATTTTACAGTTTCAGGTCTTATGCTTAAGTCTTTAATCCATTTTGAATTGATTTTAGTATATGGTGAGAGATACATATCCAGTTTCATTCTTCTGCATATGGATATCCAATTTTCCCAGCACCACTTGTCAAAGAGGCCGTCTTTTCCCCAATGTAGATTTTTGTTGCCATTGTCCAATATCAGATAGCTGTTAGCCTGAGGGGTGATATCTGGATTATCAGTTATGCTCCGCTGGTCTGAGTTTCTATTTTTATGCCAGTACCATGCTGTTTTCTTTACTATAGCATTGTATATAATTTGAATTCAGGTAGTGTTATACCTCCACCTTATCTCTTTTGCTGAGAATTGCTTTGGCTGTTTGGGGTTTTTCACATTTCCATATGAAAGTTAAGATTGTTTTCACAGTCATTTTTTTTTAACAGTGGGTTTTGCTCTTTCTTGTGTATATGTGATAGTGGTCTTCATTATTCAGATTCCAGATGAAGGACTCCCTTGAGAATTTCTTGCAGGGTGGTTGTGTGGTGTTGAACTCCCACAACTTTTGTTTGTCTGGGATATACAGTGTTTCTCCCTCATTTCTGTGGGAGAGATTTGCTCAGTAAGGAATTCTTGTCTGGCAATTTTTTTTCTTTTAGTATTTTGAATATATCATTTCACTTTCTTGTGGCGTGTAGGGTTTTGGTTGAGAAGTCTGCTGTTAGTCTGATGGGGGCTCCCCTATAGGTGACTTGATGCTTTTCTCTTGCTGTTTTTAGAATTCTGTCTTTATCTTTCAGCTTTGCAAATTTAACTGTAACCTGTCTTGGGAAGGATCTTTCTGGATTCATTCTGTTTGGGGAACTTTGAGCTTACTGGATCTTAAAGGCTGTATCTCTTTCCACACTTGGGAAGTTTTCTGTTACTATTTCCTTGAGTAGGTTTTCAATACATTTTCCTTTCTTCTACCCTTGTGGAATTCCTACAATTTGGATGTTAGAGCACTACAGGTTGTCTACTATCCTCTTAGATTTTCCCCATTATTTTGAATTCTTTTTTCTTTTTTGTGTGTATCTGTGTTATTTAAAAAAGACCATCTTCAAGATCCTAAATTCTTTCTTCTGTTGGCTCTACCCTGATGCTCAAGCTCTCAGTTGTGTTTTTTTTTTTATTCTGTTGAATGAATCTTCCATTTCTAGGCATTCTGCTACACTCTTTTTAACGTTCTGCTACACTCTTTGAAAATTTCCTCCTTCATGTTCTGGTTATATTTTCTTGTTTCATTGTGTTCTCTAATTGATCTTCTTTTATTTCTTCAAGTTATCTTAAGATCATTGCTCAGAATACTTTTTCCAACATTTCAAGGTTTCTCTGTTCCATGGAGTCTGAAATTTGAGCATTACTGTAATCCTTTGGTGGTGTCATAGCTTCTTGTTTATTCATAGTTCTAGTATTTCTTTGTTGATATTTGTTCTTTTGGTAGAGGGTTTGCTACTTCTATTAAACTGAGGTTGGCTATGAGGATAAAGATTTCCTCCACTATTTGCAGGCTTTACTGGTGACTCTTCTATCAATGTTGCCGAGTGAGCCGTAGGTTACCCGTGGAGTGGTCCTGGCTGCTACTGTGGTGGTGAATTGTCTTTGCTTGACAGTAGGTCTGGTAGTGGCTATTTTACACAATGTTGGTTCCTGTTCCAGAATCTGTGGAAGTAGAATGAGCCCCCAGGACCATGAATGTCTCCTTGGTTCACCTTGTCGGGGTGGGCCACAGGTCTGGGTGTTTTCCTCTGGGTCCAAGTGGAGAGGAGGGGTCCACTGTGCAATGCAGTTCTGCTCAGCTCTCCTCTGCAGGGCAGACCTTGGGTCCAGGTGTCTCCTTCTGGGTCCAGGGAAGGGGGAGGGGTCCTCAGTGAGTTTTTATACAAGCTATTAAAATCAAAATTTCAGGAAAAAAAATATATTTGTGGGGTACAGAGTTGAAGGCAACTCCTGTGTACTATGTGTGATGATCAAATCAGAGTAATTAATATGTTCATTGTTACAAAAGGTAATCATTCCCTGTGGCCATTAACCAATGTCTCAATGGCTCGCATATGTTCATTGTTACAAAAGGTAATCATTCCCTGTGGCCATTAACCAATGTCTCAATGGCTCGCATCTTTCTCCTCCTTTCCCACCATTAGTAATCACAGTTCTGTTCTCCATTGGTAGCTCAACACATTATTGTAATTATTGTTTCTTTCCTTCCTTCCTTCTTTCCTTTCCTTCTTTCACACCCACTTCTGATTATGGGCAGGCAGTATTTCTCTTTCTGCGCCAGACTTATTTCACTTAACATAATTTTATCTGAATTTATCTAACTACCGAGAATAGCCAGTATTTCTCTTTCTGCGCCAGACTTATTTCACTTAACATAATTTTATCTGAATTTATCTACCTACCGAGAATAGCATTCTTTCTTTTTGTAGTTAAATAGTGTTTCATTGCATATATGTAGCAAATTTTCCCTATCCAGTGTTCTGTTGATGGAAATTTAGGTTGATTCCATAGATTGGCTATTTTAAACATAGCTTCAATAAACACAGGAGTGCAGGTATTCCTTTAACATGATGGTTTCCTTTCCTATGGATATATACATAGTAGTGTGATTGCTGGATCATATGGTGGTGGTTTGAGAAACCTCCATACTGTTTTCATAATGAGAACTAAATTACAGTTCTAGTAACAGTGTAAAACTGCTCCCCCTTTCTGCATCCTCAGCAGCATTTGTAATTCCCTGTCTTTTTGATAGTAGCTCATGTAGCTAGGTTGAGATGATATCCTTGTGAGGTTTTGATTTTCATTTCCCTGGTGAATAGTGATCGTGAACATTTTTTCATATACTTGTTGACGATTTTATGTCTTTTGAGAAATGTCTATTGAAGGTTTTTGCCCATTTTTTCATCTAATTATTTGCTCTACTACTGTTAATTTGTTTGAGATGCTTGTATGTTCTGCATATTTGTCCTTTGTCAGATGCATAATTTGCCAATATTTTCTCCCATTCTGTAGAATGTCTTTTCACTCTATTGATTGTTTTGCTTTCTGTGCAAAGGAGTTTTAGTTTGATAGAAGCACTTTTGTTTATTTTTCCTTTTGTTATCTGTACTTTTCAGGTCTTATTCATAAAGTCTTTGCCCAGTCCTATATCGTGAAGTATTTTTCTTATATTTACTTCTGAGAGTTTTATAGTTTCAGGTCTTATATTTCAGTCTTTAATCCATTTATAGTTGATTTTGGTGTGTCTTGAGATGTATGGATTAAGTTTAATTCTTTTACACATGGATATCTATATATACCGGCACCATTTGCTGAAGAGTTTTTTTTTTCCCCTAATGTGTGTACTTGGTGTTATTGCTGAAGATCAGTTTTTGCACATATGAGGGTTGGTGTCTGGGTTCTCTATTATGTTCCATGGGTCCACATATATGTGTTTATGCCAGTACCATGCTGTTTTGGTTAGTGTAGCTGGGTAGGATAGTTTGAGTCAAGAAATGGAATGTCTCTGGCTTTATTTATTTACTACATAACTCAGGATTGCTTTGGCTACTCAGTGTCTTTTTGGTGTTCCATATTAATTTTAGGATTATTTTTTCTATTTCTGTGAACAATGTCATCGGTATCCACATTAAGGGGATTGCATTGAATCTTTAGATCACTTTGGGCAGTGTGGACATTTTCACAATTTTAATTCTTCCAATCCATGAGCATGGAAAGTCTTTCCATCTTTTGGTCTACTCTTTAATATTTTTCAATAGGGTTTTACAGTCCTCATTATAGAGATATTTTACCTCATTTTTAAATTGATTCCTATGCATTTTATTCTTTTTTTAGCTAATGTAAGTGGGTTAGTTTTCTTGATTTCCTCTTATGCTTGTTGTTTTTGTTATGTAAATATGCTACTGATATTTGAACATTATGTGCCCTCAACTTTAGTGAATATGTTTAGTAGTTCTAGGAGTTTTTTGGTAGAGTTTGTAGGTTTTTCTATATATAGAATGATGGCATCAGGCAACAGGGACCATATGAATTTGTCTTTTAATATTTCAATGTTATTTATTTCTTTCTCTTGCCTGATATCTTTGGCTAATACTAACAATACCATGTTGAAAAGGAGTGGTGAGAGTGGGCGTTCTTGTCTTGTTTTTGTTATTATAGGAAAATATTTAAGCTTTTTCCCATTCAGAATTATGTTGGTGGTGGGATTTTCATATATGGTTTTATTGTGTTGAGCTATACCTACCTTCTATACCTAATTTGTTGAGAGTCTTTATTAGGAAGGGATGCTGAATTTCATCAAACACTTTTTCTGTGTTTATTGAGATAAAAATCCTATAATTTTTGTTATTCATTTTGTGTATGTGGTGTATCATATTTATTAATTTGCATATGTTGAGACATCCATGCATCCCTGGCATGAATTCTAATTTATCATGGTGTACAATCTTTTTGATGTCTTTTTGTATTCTGTGTTTTAATTCTTTGTTAAGGATTTTTGTACCTATGTTCCTCAGGGATATTTGTCTGTACACAATTTTCCTAGTTCTTCCTCTTCTCCTCCTTGTCTCTGCCCTGCTTTATATGTTCATTCTTTCTTTCTCTCTCATACTCTTCTGTTATTTTAAATTCAGAAGCTAGAGGCAGGGGAGAGAATGGACCTGTTTCTTTGTCTTCTTCCTGACCACACTTCTTTGTCAGGACTTTCTGAACATGATTCTACCATGGAATCTCATCTATAAAAAAAAAAAGAAAGAAAGAAAGAAAGAAAAATTAGTTAAGAGTAAAAAAGTAGAAATTAGAGAAACTATCTTCTTCAGAGAGTCTAACTCAAAGTTGCCAACAGTTTGCTGCTTCCTGGTGTTTCTTCTAGACAGAGATTTCTGAGCATTGTTCCCATGCTAGGGTGAGATAGATATAAAAATATCTCCAAATATTAATACCCCCAAGAGAAATCCTGGAGAATAATCAAGGGACCAATTAGTAGAGTTGGTCTCCCTTCTATCACCCAGCAAGGATGTTATTTACAGATTGCGTGGTTTTAATTGTACATTTTTTGTTGTGGGTTGTGCTCCCAAGTCCTCTCTTAGACGTGATGGAGAAGGTTCATAAGCATTTAAATCCCTCTTTTTCTATAGCAGGATGATTTCTGAAGGAGGCGAGTGAGTCAAACATTGCCAAAAATAGGTGTTCTCCTCGCAGAGTACTGATGGAGTGAAGCACTTTCAGAAGCCAGAACTGAAATATCTTTTGGCCATTATTGAACACCTGGATACACCACAAAGTAAAAGGAGTTGGATCACAGGAGAGGAAATCTTTCTCAGAACTCTTAGGTGAGTCACTGGAGACTCTGCTCTAAGGAATGTCCAGGGCCTGGGATCCAGGCAGAATATCATGGATTTACAAATAGCTCAGCAGCAGCATCCTTGATGTCTAAGTTTCATGAGTGGCCCTCTTCCATTATGGCTTATTTGTTTATTATTTTTAAATGCAGAAAGCTTATTTAAAGTACTTTATGAAAGCATTAACAGTTGATTTATCCTTTCCCTAACTATTTAAAAACAAAGTGAGTTAACACTAACACCAAATGTAAACAGATTGATGGATAATGAACTGCAAGAACTCAAAAACCCTACCCAAATTCATCATGATTATTAAGAAACAGTTGAAGACACAGAGTCCCAACCATGGCTTAATATGTGTCACAGGACAGGTCAAGGAATGACTTGCTGCACCTCACAACAGGGCAAAATGGATTGGTTGAGGGCGGGGACCAAGAGGGGCCGGCTGATATGTTAACCATGGTACATACAACCGAATCTTTCCAAGGGGAGGAGTTAAGGGCAGAAGATACAAATCTCTATCCTGTGGGTGTCATTATTTGTATTGGCAGTTCATGCTGTGGCCTGCATTTCTGTAGCACCTGCCCTGTAAGAACTGGTAAGAGTTAGTAGGACAGCTGTAATTCTGGCCAGACCTGGGATCATTGTACTTGGACTGTGATGAGAAGCCTTCTTCTTTGCCTTTATATGAGGAGCCAACCCCAGAAGATCCACCTTAGCACCCCTGTGCCCCTGAGTTGTAGAACCACCAGCCTGTGATATAGCTGTACCCTCCATTGCAGCCTCTGCTATGGTAATAAAATTTACTCTCTTAGTTGTAATCAGCACCACCCCTGATGAATGGGGAGCTGTAGGAGTCGGGGTAGGAGCAGTAGTTGCCTTGTCCATGGTTATAGCCTTTTGGCTTCCATGACAACTTTTCTAGTTTGAAAACCAAATCTGTAGAGGGATGACATAAATATGCAGGTTGTGTTAATACACTTCAGCATAAAGTAGCAGGGCTAGGGCTAGAAAATCTTCTACTGCTTTGATTGGTGTAAAGAGTGAGACAACATAGACCCAGAAGAAGGGTTGTGGGTTACCTCCGATGGGCCTATACTACCTGATTTGTTTCATTTGAAAAGTTAAACTTGAGCAGTCTACAGAACACTCCCTGGATGGTATTGTTCTTGAATTGAGTGGATCCAAACAGCTTTGATGAACAAGTCAGGTTCTAAAGGAAGAGAGTGACCACTAGTGAATAATAAATGTAATACTTGGTGTTCTGAGACTAATCCAGTCCACAATGTTTCTGATAGAAAAAACTCTTCAGATTTTGTTTGCTGGCCTACAGCATGGTTAACTTTTTCAAAGTCAGCTAAGTAAATTTAAGGAAGGGCTGCAGATGAAATATTTTAAGGGAAAGGAGCATTTCAAAGGGGCCACTTTTTCATGCTATCTTTCCATTTTCTTCTTTTTTCCTTTGCTAAACAATATTAAATGGAGGTAAGCGTGGGGAGAAGTAATACATTATACCAAGAATGTTGTGAGGAAAAGATGAGGAAAGAGAGCCAAGATAAAAATATCCTGATATAAACTTTATCCAAAACAGAAGAATAAAGCTTGATAAATAAGAGGCAACCAAAAGTAAGGTTTAATTGGAAGTGGTAGAATGTGGGATGGTTGGGCAAAAAATATAACAATTAAACCGGCCCGAAAAGATTATCAACAGTATCATCTGATTAACACAGTTCTATGTGTATGGCAGGCTGTGCTTTAGTAATTCTCTCTCTTAGATATCTGTAAGAACAAGCTTTGCAGGGGGTACCATCTAAATGCGGAGGTTCCCCTGTCTCTCAGTTACACCAGCATGTTTTGCAAAACATTTTAATACCTCATGAATTTTTTTCTTGGAAAAAGATTAATTCCCTTTCATTTTGTCTGTCTTCCTTGGAAAGCTGTCAGTATTACAGTTTATTTGTTCATTTCCTGAAAGAGTATCTATGCGAAGAAATTTGGTGATTGTGTTATTGATGGCATGTTCAATTATGTTGTTCTTGCCATGTTCAATTGTGCTATAATGTCTCTGAAATAGACTCTGTCATTTTAGAGACCCTTGTGAGAAATTTTTGCAAAGAATGTGCAGAAGCCATTTTTGGTCTCTAACTCCCTGCCTACATTCAGTTTGTGATCACCCACAAGATTTTTATCCCTGTCTTTCTCATGTCATACATCTTCTCTTGCTGTATTATGCCTCCATGGGCACATTTCTCATCTTACTGGGCTACAGGCTCCTTACGAGATCATTTGCCTCATGGAAACCACCAAGTATAGTGCTTTGCACTCTATATTGTTTAACAATAAGATCAATGCAGCAATAAATATATTTTAGTGAGGTGGTGGAGAACACTATTTTAAGATGTGGTTCTGAAGCTAGAGCATCTGGATTTGAATCCCAGTTCTGTTCTTCATGGGTTGTGTAATCTTAGGATATTTACTACTGTGACCCAGTCTTCTTATCATTAAAGAGAAGAAGAGTACATTACTCATAGGGCTGTAGGCCAAATTAAAATGTGATAAAATATAGCAAGATTCAGAATAGTACTTGGAATAGAGTATGCACTCAGTAAATATTAAGTATTTAATACCGTGCCTTGCTTGCAAGGCAACCTTAATCACACAAGGAGCAAAAAATATAAGGAAATCAAAGAGCATTGGAGTTTTAGAAAAAAAAAAGCCAGCGATAAGATGGAATGACCAAGACTTGTATAAAAACTATTGTTTGTAGACATGTTTTTGGGAATATGGTGAAGTACATATTCACAGAAATCACTAAAAAAGGAAGAAATGGGTTAATGGAGGAAAAGAAAAATTATGAATTATAGTGATTGAAAAAAAACTATCTTGCCGGCCCGGTGGCGCACTGCTACAGTGCGCCGCTTAGGAGGGCGGTGGCGCTCCCGCCGAGGGTTCAGATCCCACATACAGACCGGTTCCCGCTCACTGGCTGAGCGAGGTGTGGGTGCAGCACCGAGGGTTGTGATCCCATTGCCGGTCCCAGTCCTGTACAGGCGCGACACTGAGGGTTGCAATCTGTTGCCGGACACGAAAAAAGACAAAAAGGAAAAATAAATAAATAAATAAATAAATAAATAAAACTATCTTGATGTGACCACTATACATGTCACTATTGCATGTCAACTTTGTACTCAAATTGCATGTGTTATATATTACATTTAAAAAATAAATAAATAAAAAGAAATGTAGGTAAAATCTAAAATGCATTTTTAATTGGCTCAACCAGCACAAGTGCAAATAAATTTGTGAAAGTACAAAGATAACAAGAAAACACAGACCTCTGAAGGGAGTGAACTGGGGCCAGCATTTTCCCAGGAGGTATCTACTAAACCCTGATGGCCTAATGCCTGGGTTTTAATGGACATATATATACATGGGGTAGGTGAAAAAACACTGTGTGTCTGGATAAGAGACAAACCCCCACACCACTGAAAGAGGGACTCTCAAAGGGTGGCTGGAAAGAATAGAAAAAACATGCTTCACAAAATGAGACAGGAATATGTACAATTCTCTCAGCCTTAGATAGGAGACAGAGAAAAAAGAAAAAAAATCACCCGATGACTCTTAACCTTAAACCTCTCCTTATTTAGACATGTTGCCTTAGTATTATTTCTATGGTGACTGAGAAAATGTCCATTTCAAAATTGTCATTTAAAGGGATTCTGGCTTCTTATTGCCCCCATGGTACCTGACAGAAATAATAAAACTCATTTCTGGAGGAAGAGAATTTAAACTGTACCTTCAATGCTCCCTGCAGATAAAGTTCAAAGGAGCATGTAATTATGATCAAAATTCACTAAACACATAGGTAAACTGTGCACCTTGACCAGCAATCAGCAATAACATTAAATTGTAGAATCAAATTTGTAAAAATAGGTATTTAATTATTAAATGATAATTTAAATGGGCATGCTTAAAATGTTTAACGAAAGAAAGCTATGACAGTGTGATGCAAGAATAAGAGAATGTCACCTCTCCCAGGGTGATGGTATACAAATGATTATTCAAAGCCCATTTCTTCTGAACAGTGAGAGGCCCCAAAGGGGTTAATTTCCAGGAGCCCTCAAGAGAGAAGCATTCCTCAGAAAATTAGTCCCAAACCAGGGTTCTCTCACAGTATTTTTTCTGCAGGCCCAAAAGTTACAGAAGAGGAACATAAGTGGTGACAAAAAGAACAGTAAGGTAATTGTCATGGCAGCAATCATTAGGTTAAGCTGAACCAAAGACATCTGCCCTAGAGCCAGGAAGTTTGCTGTGTTGCAATTCTTTATCTACAACAGAGACTTTAGCCTGTGGAAAGTTTCCTGTCTTTTGCAAGCTTAACACATCTATGTGTAATTCTAAAATGTTAGGCCCTGTGAAATACATTTGCTTTATAAATGTTAGTATAGTCCACATATTCCCCATTTTTATTTTACTTTTTTTAAGAGAAAAAGCAAAAGGTATAGATCAAGTTTTCACAGTTAAGACAAAAAACATTTTGTTAAAGCAAAGATAGTATCATTTTAGCATGGCAAGTCCTTTTAATTCATCCCAGGTGGGGACTGATGATGTCATTGTGTCTCAGGGCTGTTGCATCGGCATGATTCCTGATGGTGTGAATTGGGGTGTTATTGACATTTGTTGAAACTCTGGAATGGTATTCTGTTCTGTGTAATAGTTGAGTTTGAGTCCAGAGAGTTTGTTGGTGTTCAGCCATCCAGGACATCAGTACTTCCAAAGCATCTAATCTTTGTAAAATTTCTTGATCAATTACAAATCTTT